>NC_061120.1:81692789-81758305 GCF_002878395.1 Capsicum annuum | reverse complement strand
TTCAGTAACTCCGGCAAATATATTATAATGTAGTCTTTCTATTCTTATTTTTAATTCTTTACGTTTTTCAAAAATAATTTGTTTTAATTCTTTGTATTTTTGTACTTTATTCATTTAAACCATATTTATAATATCTTGGTGGATATCTAAATCTAATTTTATCATAATTAGGTGGTATGTGTCTCATTCTTCTAGATTTTAAATGGATTATTAATTTTGCTTCAATACTAAATATTAAGGTAATTAGGTATGCTAATCTTTGTGGGTTTTCTTTTGTTTTATTTAGACTTATATATTCTGAATATTTACTAATTAAGGATTCTTTAATTTTTCTAAAAACTTCTCTGTTTTTAAATGGTCTTCTCATAATTAATTCAATCCAATCTAAATTCAAACATAATACTACTGCTGTATTTTTTAAATAATTGAGCTTTGATACAATTTGTAGGGAGGTACGAATCTATGCGGATAACTAACGTATGTAACCGGTCTGCCTCAATTGGGTACGCAACGACAAAGCCACTTGACTCATCGGAGCTATTGTGCTGGTTTGCCAACTGTTGGGTCTTAAGTTCCTTTTGTTGTTATTGCTTTTTTATAGCGGGTGCAGTTATCTTGCCTTTTTTTGCATTGCCTTTTGAAAGCATGGTACCTGTAGGTAGAAATCTTAGACCCAATGAATCAGATTAAAAGAATAGATATATCTTATTGGAAAAATTGTAGAATGAGTCATTAATTATAGTTGTGACTCGTTCCTTGAACGGTAAAGTCAAGTCCTAAAAATTTCTAAATAGGCAATCCTCAAAATGAGTGTAGCGAAATATCATTCATGGTAAGGTTGACACACTGCTTAACTCGTGAGGTTAAACTCCTGAAACTTCTCAAAACTAGCTCACTCAAAATGAATTAACTAACGAGTCGTTGGCTTACCCTATAACTCATTAGGTGAATAATTCTTAAGGATCCTAAACATAACATTTTTCTTTCAATAACAGTGGCTACGACTGACAGCATTACTCATTACTGAAATTACTGATTCGTGAGATCATTTGTTGCCTTGCTTTTGACTACTTTCTTATACTCACAATGTTTCCACTTATATTTAAACATAGCAGTTGTTTGGGGTACTAAGATTTCCCCCATGTTCAAAAGGTTTAAGCATATTTATGTGAGTTGGGCGGGCAAAACAATCTGAGCTTTATTTCTGAGGCAAACATGGATCGTAATGCCCGTTGACCCAGTGAGTGTGAGAAAGCCAAGCCAATGAAGAATCACCAATGACCTTAACATCAATTTCTACACAAACTTTCCTACAGCAACATAATAAACACATGATAGGCACGTAAGTAGGTCAAAAACCTAACAAAAATATAGGGCAATTCATAGAGTAGGGTACACACCACAGATTTTCAACTCAAAAATGACCTAGGATTCACATAAACAGGATTAAAGTACATAAACCCAGAAGACTAACTCTAAATCACTAATCAAAATAAATTAAACTTAGCTTACTTACTGTCGCGACCCGAACTAGGGCCTGGCCGTGACGGACATCCCGAACTATGAAGGCCCGGACGTCCTACTCTATCTGGTAGCCATGCACAACATTCATATAATAAAAGAAAATGCGGAATTTACGATCTAATACGGAAACATGGTCATACTCTAGATTGAGTTTAACAATAAGGAATGAAATCCGAAAATCATTAACAACATCTGGAACAATCTGCAAAATCTCTACTACATGAAAATGTGACAACTATCTGAAAACTGGGACAAGGCCCCAAGTAGACCAAAACTGTAATAGATGACATAATATGAAAGGACAGGCCTTCTAAAATAGAGAAGGCTCACCACTGCACAATCTGATCTGCTGTCTGAATTATCTACTGCTTATTGGGACCCCTAGACTAAGCCTCAGAACCTAAGAGGCAGGGGAGGTAGGTCAATACATATGTACTGGTATGCAGAGCAAATCCAAAATAATAATTTGTATTCACATATATGAGAGCAATTAAAAATCATATGAACTCTGTGGCACTTTTTGTTTTACTTCTGTGCTAGGTGGTATACCCTATAACTCTGCAATTCTACGGGCTATATGGAATCTTCCATTAACTCGGCAGCCAAACCCACAACCCAAGTATGCCATAAGGATCGGAGTCTCTGAATCTACTACGCCACGGCCGTCGCCAGTGTACAATAATAATCTACCCGTATCGGCAAATACGGTTTTAGGCTAAGAGTTACTTGAACTCAAATCTTCTTCGGGTAACCAGCTAATCCTCTTTATGCCCATTTTTAACTCTTTAAAATATGTATTCTCTAAAAACATATTTTGAAAACATTCTCTGAAGACATATTCTGAAAACATACTTTGAAAACATACACTATTATGGCATACATATTTATATGGCAAATTTTTCTCTCTTTAACAAAACACATTTATATCAAGAAACTCCCTCTCAAAATCTCTAAATCATGCTCAAAATACTATGGTATTTTAGTAAACTATTTTCAAGCCATAAATCATTCATACCAAATCATTCCCAACGAGACCACAAATTTAAAGTCATCGCAAGAGAGAGATTTCATAAATTATGCTCTCAAACAATCTTCAAATCTGAATTTTTTTCATACATATACATATACATGTAAATCAATTTAAGTGGGAAAGGCCTAAAGACCAAATCATCAATATCTTTAAACATTCATAATGCATAATAAAATCATGGATCTAAAAACCCCTTTATAAATTCATACTTGATAGATCTTTGAATCATACTTGAATATTTCAACAAGCCCATGTAGTTTAGGATAAACCCCACGTACCTAAGATTATTAAGTTTGAAAGATGAAACCCAGATCTAGATAGATGGAACCTGGATCTAGATCTGTTTCTTCAACATCTTTATTTTGGAGGATGAATTCTTGATCCATTGAAGGGAAGGAAACTTAAATCTCAATTTGTTTTCTTGCAAATCTTGAACTGAAGGATTGATTTTCTTGATTTCTTGATCATAGAGGAGGCCCTAGTTTCCATCTTGTTCTTGAGAGTAGAGAGGATTTAGATATTGTAAAACTGATAATATATAGATTAATAACACATAGGGGGTGATTTAATTCATGTGAAAGGTTTTTGGAGTGAGGAAAATACCAAAATACCCCTACGAAATCACTTCCCAGTTGCTGAAATTTTTAGCTGAATACCAAGGTTGATAAGCCATCAGATTTGCAATAGCCCGTCAACCCAGGTCATCACCTAGGAGCTAAAATATATTCTGATAAGTCATCAGATTTGTGACAAGCCATCAGAATTGTTATCACTCAGTTGCCAGGCTGATATGCTGGATTAAAATGGGCATAACTTGTTGCTCCGATATAGGATTTGGGAGAAATTGGTATCATTGGAAAGTTAATTCGAATAGATTTCATTTGATATATAGTAGGACACCCAGTTCTTTATATACAAGGAGTTGTTGTCGATTTAAATTAACCTGAGTTTCGACGCTAACTAAAACTTGAATGATAGGAAAGATTTCAACTTGACCTTGAGTTAGGGGACCTCTATGATCTCAATTCATTCTCAAATAGGTTCCCACACTACATAATTAATTAACATACAAAATTTGAATAGGATTTATGGCTTTTGGAACATTAACGCGTAGAAATGATGATTTTTCGTTCTAGCTCGAAATGAGGGGTGTTACATTATCTTCTCCTTGGGATCATTCATCCCCGAATGATGGATAGGAACTTGTTGAAGCTTAAAGGTATGGAATAACGTGGAAATGATGTGCCTTCTAAGAAAGGACATAACTGATCTAAAACATTTAAACATTTATCATGAAACTAAATTCTGAGCTGACTGGACTTTTCTTACTTCAAGAAGCTGATTCGTACTGAAAATTTAGGATTTCCTTGAAATGTTCATGATCCAATCATGCATATTGAAATTGGGAAGTGATAAATTATGCAAGTACGAATCACAAGACAGCAAGATTAGATCGTACAAGGGTATTACAGTATCTGAGATGAAGTACTTGAAAATTTTTGAGATTATACGCCGAACTCTTATGCACCAAGTCATAAATAGATAGCTGAATCTAAAACATGATGCTTGGAATGAACTGAATTCACAATTTATATGGATGGAATAGATTATCTGTTGGGCATGAGACTTTCGATAGTAGGACTGGGTGAAAAAGAGGAAAAACTATAGTAACTTGTCTGCCCGACTATTAAACTGAATTAGAGACTGAATTATACCAGACACTTATACTTAACTGGAGTATCTCTTCATCACTATTTTTAAAGAAGTTCAAGAAGAATTAGGGAGCAAAGAATCTTGGGCATGAGTTACACAAGACATCCAACTAAGGAATCACCAGAATTACACTACTCTATAGCATAGAATAAGGACATATAACTCATAAACTAGGATAGAATTTCCAGGCCTTAGGGGATGCAACTTCTTACTTTCAAGCTTAGCACACTCCTTGAATACTCCCTTAACTATACTATTCCCCATAAATACCATACTCATTGATTCAACTTATAATTTTCATATGAGCATGGACAAATCTTTCTACTAATGTTAAAGTAGCTTAAATCCTTTCACAGTGATCAAGCCTAATTCTAAATCACAAAATACAATATGCCACACCATGATACTAGTCTAAACCACATGATTCAACCTTATATATCTTTTTAAAGATCACACCCTAAGCATAACACACCTTACTACTTCAATTACTAACTCTTAACTCTTACTATGGATTTACTAACGCATATTGCATTCCTCCACATAAATCCCAAGATGTCATTCAAGCCTATCTTTATAACCACATATGAACTTCAAGGCAAACACCTGTAAATATATAATTCACATAGTGTTTAAACCATTGTCAATATAACTCTTATGCTCTACCCCAAGAACATACACTCACAAATTTCTACTAACCATCACATGTATCAAAGACTTTGCCCCAAATCTTACCTCACACTTATGGCCTCATCCAAAATAGGCATACAATGATCTTTCATCAACAAGAACCATTTACTCATTTCCACTATCATTAAATAAGCAGGAGTCACTAAAAGGTTAGAACATAAGAATTTGAAGTATGGAAGGAGAATAATGAATCAACTTCAGGGATTCATCAAAGTGATCTGAATTAGGGCATACATGACTATAAGCTGAATCTCATCAATCGTAAAGAGTATAGCGTGAATTATGGGAACTGAGCACACTATAAAGTGTGAGTACATGAGTCATGAGCTGCATGACCTTAATTTGAAGTTCATAACATATGAAATGTGATTCCAACTACTGAATGAACTGGAACTCCTCATTTTCAAACTAAAAGAGTACATAACTCCCAATCATATGCATGAACATGAACTATGACCATGGAACTGAATCGTAAGGCATGAGTATGTATTTGGATCACTGAAAAATACTGAGATAAGAATGGGTTGAGTCTTTCCCTTACTTTCTGATATTCTATAACATAATGACATCACTATTAGAATCTGACTGCCTGACTTGGTTACTTGTTCTATCATATCCCCCTTAGCTTTAAGCCATCATCTTAAGTTTCAGAGATCCCTTACTAGACTCGAAACTGAACTACACTCACTACACTCTGGGGTCTGGAATACGACAATACACGTAATTAATAAAACTTAACCCAAATGACTACACATGGAAGTGGAAAAAACCACTACTAATACCACCTTCCGAGACACACTCTATCTTTCTATAGCACCAATAGTCATCACATAATACTGGAACACTTACTTACTTTGGATCTTTATAAGTATCCCCATAGTCAGAGTACACACCCTCTAATGCTTCAACTCTTATTTCTATGAGCTCAACCTTCAAGAACTTAATCTTAGATTCTAACACTTAACATGGATATCACCAAGCCATTGATGAACCATACTACTTCCGTTATAGCCTACCAATATTGTGACTTCAACCTTATATCTCTTTACCATGAGAATCAAGATCATATAAAAGGCTCAAAACTATCAATCAAAACTCTTTAACTTGGCTATTTAGAACACCACATACCATCTAACTAGTCTTTCTCTACCTAAAAACTCAACGAAACTACTAGCGACACACAACATGTAATATTCTTAGAAAATGCCGCAACTCCATATCACCTTAGGCATACTTCTACATCATACATACAACATCACACTTCATTATGAATCAAATAAACTCAAGCTCTTGCATACAATGTTCAAGCCTATTAGATCACTTCCATATAACTAGTATCATTAATCAAGAAATCATCACATCTACCTTCATGGCCATAAACTGTCCAAACTTAATGTCTAGTGCTAAACATGACTTAAAACCTAACCTTACACACAATTATTACAAACATTCATCATTAATCTTAAGCCATTGTTCTTACATCCACATTCTACATTAAATTTAAGCCAATAGTCTAGCATCAATCACCTACCACCACTGAAGAATGCAATACAATATACTAGTCCATCAAATTGGGACATTCTATCCCTATACCTCAAAAATCTACTACATGCCTTGTCATAAGTAGTACTAGTTTACAACTACCAAAGAAAAGAAGGCCAGGGGGGTAAAGTCACATAATAGACATGGTCAACCTTAATCTTATATTATAACCCTATACAATTCTATATACTTATACGACTTTCTCGTGTCACACTTACTTACCCCAGCGGGCATTTAGACTACCTTCAAATTCCAAATTCGATAATGAGTCTATACTTATAACTTATTGGCTAATCTAGCCATTTTTATTCATAAGTTATAAGGGGTTTCTATAACCACCTTAAATATCCACTCTGGGCTCTTTCCCTATTTTGAAAATAAATAACAATCTAAGTCAAACACTTCCTCCATAGACTACTATACAATCCATAAATGGTACTACCATATTAGTCTACCATCACAAAATAGTAACTCATTCTTAATTATTGACTATTCAACTATACATATTAGTTACACAAAAGTCACCCTCACTCTGACCTCTAAACTTGTGACTTCATCTCACCAAATTCTTGGTCTAATTTCACTACTAATAGGTCATGACACCGACACTTTAACTTATACCACTACTCGGGTGGAAATACAGTTCTAACAAGCACAAGAACAACAAGATGAACAACAAGTTGCTAGTGAATAGAAATAGACCTCACACGACTTCACTAGACTTTGATTTTTTTGTGTTTTGGGTAAGAAAATAAAATGAATAACAAAGCAACTATGATAGTGAATCGAAAGAGCCCCACACGTCTTTACTAGACTTTTTATTTTCAACAACACAATGATATTAAGATTACAAGAGATAGAAACTTGACATACAATATTCAATAACCTAAGAATACACATCTTACTCTTGTCTTAACTGAATGCCTCATAAGACCGAGGAAAAAATTTTAAACTAGGGAGATCCTCTCCAGTCTTTTTTGTGACTTCTAAAATTTCTACTACTAAATCTGAGAGCATTATCTGGGAACGCCAGAGTAAGGAAAAATTTAGGATAACTTTCTTTCGTATGGGCGATACCATAGCACGAATTAGAGTATGAAAGAGGATCATTTTGAATCTATTGCACGAACTAGAACATAAAGAAAGAGAGACATTCCTAAATGCCTTGTAGCCTCCTACTTATAAGTGTGGCACGCTACACACTTATAAATAAGACTCTACCTGATGCAATTTTGCAGACAGCCTAGGACCATGAATCATGCTCTGATTCTAAGTTTGTCATGATCCGAACTAGGACCTGGCCGTGATGAACATCCCGAACCATGAAGGCCTGGACGTCCTACACTATCTGGTAGTCATGCATAACATTCATATAATAAAAAAAAATGCAAAATTTACTATCTAATACAGAAACATGGTCATACTCTGGATTAAGTTTAACAATAAGAAATGAAATCCAAAAATCATTAACAACATCTAGAACAGTCTGTGAAATTTCTACTATATGAAAATGTGACAACTATCTGAAAATTGGGACATGGCCCCAGTAGACCAAAATTGTAATAGATAACATAATCTGAAAGGACAGGCCTTCTGGAATAGAGAAGGCTCACCACTGCATAATCTCATCTGCTGTCTAAATTACCTACTACTTATCGGGACCCCTAGACTGAGCCTCAGAACCTGAGAGATAGGAGAGGGTAGTCAATACACATGTACTGGTATGCAGAGCAAATCCAAAATAGTAATTTGTATTCAACATATATGAGGGCAATTTAAAATAGTTCATAAACTTATCATATAGTAAGAAATCTCAATGACATTTTTGGGAGACTCTGAAAAATCATATAAAATCTTTGATACTATTTGTTTTACTTCTGCGCTTGGTGGTATACCCTATAACTCTAAAATTCCACGGACTATATGGAATCTTCCATTAACTCGACAGCCAAGCCCCCAACCCAAGTATGCCGCAAGGGTTGGAGTCTCTGAATCTAATATGTCACATGGCCATTGCCAGAGTGCAATAATAATCTACCCATATCAACATATATAGTTTTAGGCTAAGAGTTACTTGAACTCAAGCCCTCTTCGAGTAACCACCTAACCCTCTTTATGCCCATTTTTAACTCTTTAAAATATGCATTCTCTGAAAATATATTCTGAAAAAATTCTCTAAAGACATACTCTAAAAACATACTCTATTATGGCATACTTACTTATGATATCATCATAACATTGACTTGCAAGTCACATCTCTGAGCCATTATTAGCAAATTAGAATCTCTATTTCCAAAACATAAATTTGGGACCACCATATCAATAAATCAGTCCGAAGAACCCTTTCTTTAGTTACTCATGTAAACATATGTATGTAACTCTCTTTGACAACATTTCAAATGATACAAGGTGGTCATGTCAAAAGCATTAATCTTAAGCAAATCTTTCTCTCTTTAACAAAACACATTTATATCAAGAAAGTCCCTCTCAAAATCTCTAAATCTTGCTCAAATTACTATGATATTTGAGTAAACTATTTTTAATCCATAAATCATGCATATCAAATTATTTGTAACAAGACCACAAATTTAAAGTCACCACAAGAGAAGAATTTCATAAATTATACTCTCAAACAATCTTCAAATCTGAATTTTTTTCATACATATACATATACATGTAAATCAATTTGAGGAAAGGCGTAAAGACCAAATCATCAATACTTTTAAATATTCATAATGCATGATAAAATCATGGATCAAAAAACCCATTTATAAATTCATGCTTGATAGATCTTTAAATCATACTTGAATATTTTAACAAGCCCATGTAGTTTAGGATAAACCCCATGTACCTATGATTATTTAGTTTAAAAGATGGAACTCGGATCTAGATAGATAGAACCCAGATCTAGATCCGTTTCTTCAACATCCTCACTTAGGAGGATGAATTCTTGATCAATTGATAAGAAGAAAACTTAAATCTTGATTTGTTTTCTTGGAAATCTTGAACTGAAGGATTGATTTTCTTGATTTCTTGATCTTGGAGGAAAACCTAGTTTCCATCTTGTTCTTGAGAGTAGAGAGGATTGAGATGTTATAAAACTTATAATATATGGATTAATACTCTTAAGGGGGGAGTCAATTCGTGTGAAAAGTTTTTGGAGTGAGGAAAAGACCAAAATACCCCTATGAAATCACTTCCCCATTGCTGAAATTTTCATCTGACGACCAAGGCTAATATTCTGTCAAAACTGTGATAGCCCATCTGCCTAAGCCGTCACCTAGGAGCTGAAATTTATGAGTTTCTGCCTAAGGCTAACGACATATTCTGATAAGTTGTCAGATTTATGACAAGCCATCAAAATTTTCATCACTCAGTTGTCAGGCTGATATTCTGGAGTAAAATAGGCATAAATTTTTTTTGATATCGAATTTGGGCGAAATTGGTATCGTTGGAAAGCTAATTCGAAGAGCTTTAATTTGATATATACTAGACCACCCATTGCATCATATAAAAGGAGTTATGGTAGATTTAAGTTTACCTAAGTTTTGACGCTCACTAAAACTCAAACGATAGGAAAGCTTTCAACTTGACCTTGAGTTAGGGGACCTCTATGATCTCAATTCATGCTCAAATAGGTTCCCATACTACATAATTGATTAAAATACCAAATTTGCATGGGATTTATGGCTTTTGGAACATCAACGCATAGAAATGATGGTTTTTGTTCTAGCCCAAAATGTGGGGTGTTACACCTACATAGATTCAAACTTGTTTGCTTGAAAGAATTGTGAACATAATAATTTCTGGTTGACCATGTTCCTAAAAAAGATACTTTGTTTACCCAAGACTCCGTTCTTCAAGGACACCCATGTGCATTTTCTCTATTCGGTGCTCGCTACGCCCTTGTGATTTTAGTTGAAGTATAGGTCAGAATTCAAGAAGCAAAAGAACCCGCAAGTCAAGAAAAAGGTGAGCGTGGATCAAATATAGAAAACAAATAAAATCTGGGACCTATTTTCTCAAAACATCAAAACGATCTTAAAAATAATTACGCGGAATCAAACACAAAGAAGGGTAAAAAGAAAACACAATACCAAAGCAACACGAAAGCAAAACTAGATTATTTCTTGAAATATTATTTGCTTTTTCAATTGAGATGAAACGATACTTTGAATCAAAGAATAATCGAAAATGTAATGGTATATTTTCTCCCGCTTTGACTGATAAATCCAAAAAAAATTACTATATCATAAATTCAAAGATGAGAAATGAGTTTGGATATAATGATGATTCAAATAAAGTTACCTCTTATAGAATTGATGAAGAAGGAGGTATTGATTATCGAACTTATTCAATTGTATGTAAAAAATAATGGACATTTTATTATATATCAAACCGCAGGTATTTTATTGGTTCATCAAAGTACACACAAAACTAATCAAAGATACCAAGACCAAAGATATGTTGATAAAAAGAATTTTGATGAAAAGGTGAAATTTTGTAGTGTGTGTGCCATGAAATAATATGTTTTGACCGGAAGGAATTTGAATTGCAATTTTAGGATGGATGTTTGGAGTGATCTATGGAGGAATTTTACTTAACAATTATGGAGGAAGTTTTAGAGTTTATATATACGAGGGAAACGGAAATTTGGTATTAAATTTGGGAAAAAGGGAAAATGGGCATACGACATAGGTCAGGTTAGGTCAATCTAAAGGAATTTAAACCTCTTTAACTAATTTTAATATGACCTAATAAGACAAGTCATTAGAAAGGAAATGACTTGTTCTGTCTTTCTATCTAGAAATCATTAAGAGGGACTTACCTAGGACTCTATGAGTGCAAGGAATGACTTGTTCTTTCACTAGATGTGTCATTCCTTAGTGTATTAGTAATCTTTCTACAGGGTGTTAAATTAGTCAATTAGGACGGTTGACCCAATGACCTATTCCTTAAAGAGACAAGTCATTTGAATTAAACTTGAAAGTTCTCAACTATAGTGGTTACAGTTATGGACCACGAGTCATGGATTGACCCAATGAGTCATTCAATAACCTTTGATCCCAACATTTTCAAATTTTTTGAACTTTTTATCCTCCTTTTTCAAGTACACATACATACATCAACATATATAACCCTATACTTGAATCAAAAATCAAAATGGAAAATAAAGTACAAAAGCTTGGGTTGCCTCCTAAGTAGCATTTAATTTAACATTGCAGCATGATGTGGGTATCTTGATTAATCAAATTTCAAAAAGATAGCACCGTGGGTTTCCTCCCATAAAGTGCCTGATTTAACACCGTGACACGACTTGAGCCCTTAGTTTTTTATACTTTATACTAGTCCATTCATCAACTACAATTATCTCTTCCTCAGATCCCCAATATGTTTTCACTCACTAAGAATTTACCTTGAACCATTTCCCTTTATTATTTTCAAGATTAATTGCACCCTAAGGGAAAACATGTACCACATTAAATAGACCTCTCCCATTATATCTTGACTTGGTAGGAGACGAGCAAAGTTTTAATTTAACAATAAGTCTAAATTACCCAAATAAAATTCTCTCCTTTTTATCTTCCAATCATGATGCATATGCATATTCTCTAAGTAAAGAGATTAACACTCACAGAATTTTACTTGAAATTTATCTAGCTTATTCAATTGTTCAAGCCTCAAGTTAGAGGTATCATCCCAATTCAAATTTAGCTTCTTGAGTGCCCATAACTCTGTGTGTTCAAGGTCAACTAGCAAATGACATGGATTTTCATATACATGCTAACAAAGAGACATACCTATAGGGGTCATAAAAGTTTATCTATATACAGATAAAGCATCATTAAACTTTCTAGATCAAACCATTCTATTTTCATTCATCGAGTCTTTGCAAGGATTGTCTTCGTCTCCCGGTTAGAAACCACTACTTGCTGACTAGTCTATGAATGATAATGTGCTTCCACCCTATGCTTCAAACCATATTTTTCAAATAGAGCAGAAAATAACTTGTAACAAAAATCAAAACTTCCATCACTAATAATTACCCTTGATACACCAAACCCTTAAAATATTTTTCCCTTTAAGAGTTTTGTCACACTCTTGCCGTCATTATTGGGAAGCACAATCACCTCCATCTATTTGGACGCATAATCAATAGCTACAAGTTTATACTTGATCCCATTCAAGCTCATAAATAGACCCATAAAGTCAATACCCCATACATCAAGCAACTCAATCATAAGAATGATGGAGAAATGAAGTTAATGCTTTTGTGATATCCCTCTTTACCTTTAGAATTGGTCAGATGCCCTCGCACCAATTAATCAATGTCCAATAATACCTATACTGTAGAGTTTGGTAAGTTTTTCAAATAGCACAATGATAACATGCCTCTAAGATACTTATCATCTCCATTACAAGTACATATCTATGAATCATACCATCAACACTTATATTGAACAAGTATTGCTCATCTCAGACAACACTACACCACTCTCAAAATAATTAGTGAAAGGCAAAATTCATGGAATAATGTCTTGTGATGTAGCCTATACATGTTTCTCTCAAAATATGTCATCAATGTCAAGCTCATATTTTATCTTCAATATTTCCTATTTCTCAAGTCATGACAAGTAGTTAACCACTAAATTTTTTGTCCCCTTTCAATCCTCGTTTGCAAAGTCAAATTCTTGTAAAAAAAGAGCCCATCGAGAAAATATAGGCTTTACGTTATGCTTTGACATAAGGTATTGAAGAGTTGCATAGTAAGGCTGTATTTATTTTTTTTAAGATTCAGACGTCTGAATCTAAATGCACGTCTGAATGATTAAGACTGTTTGTTTTTCAACATCTAAATGTACAAAAAAAATTATTTGTATATATAATAAAATAAAAAATACAATTCAAATAAATAACTAATTATATATCAAAAAAGTATGTAATTTAATACAACAAAATTATTATTTGATTGAAAAAAATAATTATGTATGTTAGTGATGGTGGAGATGGTTTATAATGGTGGTTGGGGTGATAATGATTGATGTTAGTGATTAGTAATATTAGTAGTGATAGCTGTGATGGTTAGTATTATAGTGACTGTTATGATGGTGGCAGTTGATAGTAGTGGTGGTGGTGGTTGTGATGTGACATTGCTTGATGTTAGTAGTTGGAGGTGTTGATTACGATGTCTAAAAAATAAATGAATGGCGGTTGATGATGTGTTGGTGCTAGTTGGAGATACTGTAAGTTGTGATGGCAGAGATAGTTATTAGTAGAGATAAATTATAGATATGATAGTGATTGAAGTAATGGTAGAGGTAGTGTTACTAATGACAATGATGGTGGTCACCAAAGAATGTGTGAAGGCTGTGATGCATTAGTGGTAGTTAGCGGTGGTGCTAGTTGTGATAGATGAGTTGGTTGATAGTAGAGATTGGTCGATAGTTGTTGAAGATAGTGGTGGTGTTGATGGTGATGATGGAATTAAATATAATTAGAACAATAGAGGTAGTAGGTGTGGTACCAGTTAACAATAGTGGTTGGTAGCGATATTTGTTACCGATAGTGGCTGTGATGGTGAAGGTGGTTGGTGGTGGTGGGTTGTGGTTGACAATGTTGGCGGTGGTAGAGGTAGTGAATGATGATTATGAATAGAGTGGTGGTGAATATTATCCAACACCAGAGTACCTCTTCAGACCTATTAAGACTAGATTCTAGATCTGAATGATTAAAACCTATTCAGACCTATTAAGAGCTAAAATCTTAATAAAAAATAAATGCACTTAATGGTCTGAAGTCTGTACCATTCAGAATCAGACCTCCATTAAGTTCAAACAAATAAGCCCTAAGTGTGTACAATCAATTTTATGCCAAGCAAATAGGATCAAAACTTTTCAAAATAAAAGCCACAACAAATAAATCTTATTCCATCACGCTGTAATTTTCCTAAGATGTGTGAGGTGCCTTTCTAGAACAATGGATCGGATGGAGTATCTTCTCATGACATTAGCCTAGGACTATTCCTAGCACCACTTAACTAGAATTTCATATAACCTCCAATGGTACGGACCAATCAGGCTAATGATAGGTGTTGATTTTAATTCTCATTAAGGTACTAGAATTTCTTTACACACGCATCATCAAAAATGAACTTCACCTCATTCTCTAATATTTTACACAAAAGATAGACAATTTTAGAGAAAATCCTTAATGAATCTATGATAAACTCTAGTGCCCCAAGAAGCTTCGAATACCCTTTAGAAAAACTAGTGGAGGTAATTTTAAATAACCTTAATATTCACCTTATCATCCTCGATCCCCTTCTTTTAAACTTTATAGACAAGGACTATCCTCTCTTTTACCATAAAGTGACACTTTTCGCAACTAAGAACTAAATTGTAGTCTTTACATTTCATCAATACACTAGCCAAATAGGCTACGCAATCTTTAAAATTTTGTCAAACTACCAAAAAGTCATCCATGAATACCTTGATTGTGGCCTCCACCATGTTTGAGAAGATTAACATCATACAACACTAAAACGTAGTTGTCACATTAAATAATCTGAACAACATTCTTTTAAAGAAAACATTCCATATGGACAAGTAAAAATTATCATCCCTTGGTATTTGGCAACAATTAAAATCTAGTGGTATCCCGAGTAACCATAAAAAAATAATAACATCCTTTACCAGAAAGACGGTATAACATCTGGTCCATAAATGATATTTGAAAATGATCTTTTTCATTCCATACATTCATGTTCATCTAGTCCATACACACTTACCAAATTATGAATAGTTTCATCTTAATAAGCTCATTATTTGTATTTAGAACCAGTATGGTTCCATGTTTATTTGGAATACACTGAACCGGGAATACCTATTTCTTATTCCCAATAAGGTAAACCATACCTACATCAAACCACTTGATGATCTCCTTCTAGAATACCTCTTGCATAGAAAATTAAGCCAACTATGGTACTCAATATTAGGAACACAATCTGGCTCAAGCTTGATTTTATAAGTGCATATTCTTGATGGAATACTAATAATGTAAGAAATAAACCAGCTAATGACCCTCTTGAATTTCTTCAAAACCAACACTAGAGCCTCAACTTGAAATATAACCAAATATGCTGCTTGAATGACTAGAAAAATTATTTTTGAATCCCAAGAAGGAATAGCGAAAGTGGGATATGAGAGATTTAAGCTCAAGATTGGAGGATCCTCAGTAGAATGCTTGGCCAGTAGAGTTTCCCTATTCATCATTTCCAAGTATAACTTTTTCTTTGCAGAAGAGTAAGAACCCATACTGGTAAGTGTACTCCAATATCTCATCATACTTATCAGTATCATCAACATGATCACTGCTACTAGTGCCTCAATACCCAGCATATTATTTTATGCTTTGTAAATTGGTAGACATGATAATCACTTCTTTATTATTCAACTAAAACTTCACCTGACTAGTTTCTATATCAACTAATAATAGTCTGGTCACTAGGAACGGTATCCTATTATAATGGGAACCTCAAATTATCTTTATAATTGATGATGAAATAAATTAGAAATATGAAAGAATCAAACTTCAATAAGACTTCATACAAAATAACCACAAACATTTTTACAATTTTATCTACTATAAAATGTCTTATCAAAGTTTTTTTGGGCAGCCTCAACCCCAATTGTCAAAATACTTTTAGTAGTATCAGATCAATGCTATCTCCCAAGTCACATAAATTCTTTGAAAACTTGAATTCCTAAATGGTATATGGAATCGTAAACACTCTAAGATACTTATTTTTCTGCATTAGAGACTAGGAAGTCATTGTACTACAATAGCGCAAATTTTCAACAAGCTCAAAAAGCATAATCCTCTTTTTTGTCACAAGATCCTTCATGACCTTTGCATAGCCAGACATTTTCTCAAGTAACTCAAGTAAGATTTCCATAGAAAATGGCTTCAAGATAAAAATCAAGTTGTGTTACTTCACTTCTTAGGCTCTCTTCTTCAATCTCGATGGAAAAGATGGAGGAGGTCATGGAATGGGGGTAAAAATATATAGGACACCCTCTTTCTTCCACTTTTTAGCCTCATTCTCCTTTTTAACAATTAGACAAAATATTTTAGATGACTTATTCCTAATAACTTGATGTCTATATTGGCTATCTCTTTGATATTGAACATCTTAGGCCCGGCCTCATCATCAACAACCAATGGCATAGGAGGATTGCTAGTCATTTTTTTGCTCCTAGCAGTTATAATCAGCAATGGTTATCATTTATCAAATTCTAGAAAGTGTTGCTCAGTAGTGTACCTTCCTAATGCTGGTTTTGTCTATGAAAATCTAGTCGAGCTATTGTTTAAGTTGCTTAATAGCAACATCATATGTCTCCACCTTTTGTCTTATCCTAAAAATATCCATTTGAATCTCCTTAAGGTTATCATTAGTCATTTCTACCCCTTTCAACACTTTGGAAAATAGATACACCACCTTAGCATTAGTCAACTCATTTTCTCGACTACCAAAAGGAATGTACCAACTAATTATGTAATTTCGGTGACCATCTCTCTTCTTCCAATCAATGTCTCAACATAACTCCTATATCTATTGCTTGATCAGTTGTAATTATTGCCATTGTAATAGTAATAACTTGACTCCCTTGGCCTTAGTGCTATGTGTATTGATTAGACCTATGGTCTTTAGTTTGAAAACCCACCACCTGGTCATCTAATTAATTTACCTCCTCATCAAAATCAAATTCATCATATAGATAGGAACTTTATCTTAAGAACCGACTACATTGACTTTTTCTCCCCTATTTCTATAAAATATTTTGCAATCAAGATAAATTCAATTCTCATCTAAGATACTTCTTATGCCATCCCTTTTTCTATCCTTGTTTATACTACTGGTGCTCCTATTACATAACCATTGGTAGGAACATCATATTCCTATGAATACCAACCCCATTTGGTTTTAATGATCCTATCTCGTATTGTTAAACTTGCTTTGAAGTTAGACTTATAAATGCACCACCAGTTACCGTGTCTTCTACAACCTTGTTGTTAGCACTCAAACACTGATAGAATATTTCAAGGAAACTGTGTTCAATGATTTAGTTATTTGTGACTTGATGAATCTTGTACTTGAATCTCAACCATGTCTCATATAGTTCCTCCAAATATTATTACCTAAATTTATAGATCTCATATTTTAGCTGCAACATTCTAGATGGTGGGAAAACCTATTTTCAGAAAGCTATCTTTTACTTCTAATAGGTAGTTATTTATCTACTTGTTAACCCTGTCAGTCATAGAGTAGCTTTACCAACACATGAGAAAGGAACAACCATAGTAAGATAGCATCTTGTTTCAATCACAATATCTTTTAAAACCTACAAATCCTTATAAAGTTATTTGCATGTTTTCATTACTAGCATGAACAATGAATGCTTTTTTTATGTTTAAAAATTGTAT
The DNA here is from genome assembly GCF_002878395.1 of Capsicum annuum. NCBI lineage: Eukaryota > Viridiplantae > Streptophyta > Magnoliopsida > Solanales > Solanaceae > Capsicum > Capsicum annuum. The sequence goes on along the minus strand of NC_061120.1, from coordinate 81,740,325 downwards.
CATCACACTGCTGATATCAATTTAATCTCGACTAGTAGCCAAGGTAGAATAATAGCACCTATTTCACCTACATCATCGAAGTTAATGACATCATTTTCAATAACCCTCTAGGTTATTTCCTCAATTTGCATGTATTTGAAATATTTTGAGCCTTCTTACAGTAGCTTTCGATCATTTATGACTTGTTAAGACTATCAATTCAATTATCGGATAGTTTGTTTAAAATTTAGGATAATTATCATATTCGCAGCTTACGATGTTTAGGATTTGGTATTGGATCAAAACTCATAGTAGATGACCTCAGATCAATATTTTAACATCGCTAATAACTCTCGAATGTTAGTTTTAGGCTAAGGGGACCCTTAGTTCTGGTCCCAAGGCTTTCAAACTCATTTTGGGCAATTAGGTGAATTATGTGAAAACTAGAACTATAGGTTTTGGTCCCACACATAGTTGAAATAATCTCAGATGAAATTTTTGATGGATCCATTTAGTTAAAAACATTGAATTTTTTATGGTAGCATAATTTGTTTGTGTGTACGGGATTTTGAATGAATCTGAGCACCTGGTTGAAGTCCATTTTGGACTTGATAAAAATCTAGTACATGGCACCTGAAAGGTCTACTTAATATCATATTGGGTTGCTTTAGCACTCAATGCTTTAGTTATCATGGGTCATTTTAGTGCCCTATCCCAATGTTTGGGGTTCACTTAAGATATCAATGGCCTCTAAAACGGTACCTATTTTAGTGTTATTGCGGTCATTTTAGTGGCACTACTATTGTTGCTAGACTGCATTAGTAGTTGTGTTGCCACTTTAATGTTAGGAGCTTTAGCAACCAAGTGTCTACTTAAGCGGCACCTGTAGTCTTTTAATAACATTTTCCCACCCAACTTTTTACCATTTTCACACAAAATTGAGATCTGAAATTGAGGAAAAAATGGGAAATCATCCATAAAAGCTAAGGTATGCTAGCCTAAATATCCTTGGTTGTTTTCCATTCATTTTCCCTTCAATTTGCATCCTAATTCCTGGTAAATTCTTAGAAATTAGGTCCTGAACTTCTACACTGTAAGGGTTTATTTGAGATGGAATTTGTGTTGTATTTGTACTTAATTTTTAAGCACACATTCGCTATCCTTTGAGGGACCTCGCGATGGATTTAATTTTATATTACATTGCGGGCTCTGATGGTCTATTCTTGATCTAAAATTTGACCTGACCCTTAATATATCAATATATGTATCAGCTTACTCCTATGATATGTAGATTATGATTTTGATAGATTAGATAAATTTGGGACCGTGGAATAAAATTGGATGATTTATGGGTGATTTAAGGAATTATAATTCGACATTGAGGTAGGCTTCTATATACTCTTCTTCATGAGATGGTATATTATATATGTTGTATGTTAGATAGGGTGTGAGGTTATGATATTAGGTAGAACACCATGATTTAGCCTAATTTATGGTTTGGGGGCTAGAAATGTAATTGAACCTTAAGGTGAATTTACTTATTGTGATATTAGGATCCTATTAACCTAAATTGCTAGCATGTTAGGTATAGTTGAGGGTAATGAAGCTTGAGTATAATATTTACTACGTTAGTTGGTGTATTAAGATAGTCTTCTCGTATTACGATGTTATTTTTATGTCAGATATATTATTGTAGCCAAGGCCATGATTATGATATTAGTTGAATTATGTGGAGTGATTAATCCTTGTAATGGACGTTATCATTGTTTATAGAAGTTTTGATGTTTGTAATCATATTTTTTATATACTTGTGAGAGCATGCATATATTCGGTACATTCATTCTCACTTAAAACGGTGAATGATACAATTCCAACTATAAATATGGTTTTACTACTTCTTTTTCTAAATAGGGATCTACTCCCACTTTTGAATTTTAAATTTCTTCGTAACGATAATCATTCCATCTTAATGATTAACTTATGAACCTTTGAAACTAACAATGATGTTTTAGAGATTGATCGAAATAGATTTCGCTCCACTATTTTGTTACTACTATTACCTCGGTCGAGAGTGATTTCTACCATTTCTATACTTTTATGATGGTTTACGAACTTACACTCTTTTATCCACGGTTCTACCCATGCAGACACACACACACACATATATATATGGTACTGGACAAAGTATATGATGATAATGATGGTTATTAGAAATCCTAGATTAGGACCAGGTTGGTGTATATAGGTACTCTCAAACACCCTAGGGACCGCTTCATACTTAAGTTATCATTTTAAAGTAGACAGGTCGGCGTAGGTCCTGTCTTTGTGAGCCATCAAGTTGGAGGAGGTGTATACACTAGGTTATATTATGGTACTTGGTTCAGTTATTGTTGTATAGATTATAATTGGCATTCATCCTTGCAGGCGCATTGCCTATCACTAGTATAAGCCTATATTTATCAACCTTATAAGGGGTTGCATAGGTATGGGTATGTGTATTACTGCTTGTGGTTGTGTGTTGATCGAACCTTCTAGTTTATTGAGATAGGTTTAGGTGTTGTTTGTTTGGGCTAGTATGTTACTCTATTGTGTTGTTATTATGGTAGTTTATGATAGGATGATTACTCGATTGGTACTTAAACCGAGGTAATGTTTTTATTTTTTCTTTATGATTGTTTTATTATGGATAATTATCTCATATTTGTTTGTATGTATTAAAGATCCTGATTATGTTAGTACTAGTTCCTACAATGATTAGGAGGCCTTAAGATGCTAGTAATCCTACTTTAGGTTGCACCTTTGGGTTATCCCTGTTTATTTACATTTATTTATGTAGTTAGGGTATTACTATATATCCCTCCCTTTCTTCATGTGTTCAAGTTGTATATCTATTCCTTGGCCTTGTATACTATTATATATCCTTCATCTTCTCCGTATTTGTATATGGTCCAGTGATATAAGGTATAGTGCTTAGGTTCCTGCATTGGCTAGAAGAGGATTGTTTATCTTTATTGCCTCCTTCTCTCTACTTTGTTAGCTTCCTAGCTATTTAGGCTTACTTTATATTCTTGCTAGCATGTTATGTATATTTGAATTATCCTTGGAGCTCAGTTGGCAGTTTCCTACTGATTAACACTTGTTTTGTATAGATACTATACTTCTGCAGCCTGCAGATCATAGTACGAATTCTTACCATTGTTCAGTGAGTCATATAGAGTAGCTATGGTTCAGAGACAAAGGGTGAGCTCTTGGCATTCTAAGTATTGCTATTCTCCTTCATATTTACTAGACTAATAACTATGTTGTATTCAGAGATGGGTTATATCATTATATTCATTTAGTACTTTATTTTTGTAAATTCATTCAACGACGTTTTAGGACTATCTTGTGCATTTTAGCCTTCTTACTATATTTATTCTGCATTCTTCCTTTAATTCTCATGGAAGTCCATTACTAGTAGTTTCAGGCTATGAGTTGGCTTACCTAATGGCGGGTTAGAATAACCTGAGAAATCTAGCCATTACATTATTTTTATCATAAAATATGGGGCATGATGATGTGGTTGCTGATCAAGACTGCAATTCCTACTTTGTTTAACATGTTCATCTAATGCAGCCCGATGGGCTGCTTTCTTTTGTCTAGGTTCTTCTTCCAACCGAGTCTGTCATTCTATTTCATCTTGTCTAGCTTTTCCTCAACTATCATTTTTGTTATGGCTTACGTAGGAGTTCAATGTTCTCTATCATGAACCATTATTTTTTAAATTCTCAGTGTCCTTTGGATTTCAAGATTAAGTAGAATTAGGAGATTGCCTTGACTCAAAATACTGTGCATGCAATGGTATGCCTTCTAAGAATAAAACAAAACAACAAAAGGTTAAAAAGGACTAATATTTAAATAAACATAATCAATCTAATCAAAAATCATATTCCCCAACAATAATACCAAAAACTCATTCTGCCTAAATTATAGCTCGCATAGAAGTGTAAAGTAGTTGTTGAACCAAATATAAAACCCAACCAAGGTTGGGGTAAATCCCATTGGAGTATGGCTAGGATCTCAGTCGAACCAGTTTTTTAAGCTATCAGTAAATTATTTCCAAAAGGGATGTTTTGTAACAAGTAATATTTGTACATAGTGATTAACTAAGTAACAAATGTTAATTAATGTCTTTTATCAATGAGAGATGCTTAACTAGGATTGTGTTCTCTATGATTTCATAATATGGAAAGTGTGTCATTCTAGTGTTATATCCTAGTGCTTAGCATACATGATCCATAAGGTAGGTTTATCTAAATGGATGGTTGCCTATAAAAATAACTATTCTCAATTAATGGTTAGGTCTTATAAGCTTCCTTCTCTACCTCTATGGTTAATCAAGTAAAAACTTAATGAAATTTCTAATATTGCGCACCATTAAAAATCAATCAATATGAAGTTAATAACAATACATCCATAAACACTATTCAAGAAACCATAAGTACATTGCCTACTTTGTTAATTCATCCTAGTTCCTATAATCCTAGTTGAGGGATTTACCTACTCATTCTTGATGGATCATAATTAGAGGTTATAGATGAATTCATAAATGTAAACTTACGAGGTTGAGTAGATGAAAACCCAGAAACTTCAATTGTCAAAGAAAACTTAATGATCAATATCAATATACGAATTAATCATTCAAAATAATAGAAAAAATTCATGTATGTATTTCTAGGGCCTCACAAGAATCTACTAGACCTATTTTTGTATGATGATATTGACAAATCCATTGCTCTGATACCATCTTTATCGTAACCCAAATATATGTGAGTTGCACCGACCCTAACTCTATAGTAGGAGAACCAAATAGCCCAACCCTTAGACAAACAATTTTCACCTTACACATAAATAATTACTAAATTAAAACACCATTTATTATCTTAAGTATGTCAAGCAAGAAGTCAAATCTAACATCTCTATTAAAAAAAATAAAATAGTAAAAGTGTTGAATTCTCTCTACGTTATTACATTCCCAGATATATGAAAATCACTGCACAATTACTACAACTATGAAACAAAGTATGAAATCATAATTCCAAAATACTAAATTGATAAATAAAGAATTCATACTCTTGAATAAAGGACATGAAATACGTGAAGATCCAATGATTTACCAAATATGGTGCTCAGCCTTGAATCAAAGCTACTGATCCTAAACTCTAGACAAGCTCTCGTCTCAAATATTGTAACATTCTCTTCAATAAACAAAAAGAAGTGCACAAGTCATGTAAGTACAAAAACTATGTACTGATAGGTATCATCAGTCGACTTAACTCAACATCATACAAATAGATAATTTACATAAAGCAAGATGCGATCAAAATATAACTCATAATTTACTCAAATTTTAATGTATGTTCATAATTACTCCAATTTACATAACCAATAACTAGCCTCTTCATATCAATCCTTTTTAAAAGTTATTCACATCAATCACTTACACTAAGATAATTTAGTCAACAATAATCAACTAAATAATCACATGTGTAATGTAACTAATGAATGCATGCCAAAAATAGTGTACATGCATACTAGGGTCAGTCGAGGACCTTAGTCATGACATACAGGGGATGAGCTTAGTCTATCTACTGTAATAACACGTACGTAATCCCAATATCAATTTATGTTGGCATGACATAAGATTCTAATATCATCAAATAAGTAAAACTAAATAATAATTAATCAAGCACAACAACATTAACTTATGCACATTAATCACAATATGCAAGTTCATATTTTATTCACCAACACTTAAAAGTTAATCATTCCATCTTAAACTTTAACTTTATCTCAACTAATAATCACAAGAATTCTCAAAGGTTAATTGGAATCGTCTAATTAAAATATAAGTACCGAGGCAATAAAGTCTAGAGCTACTTTTAAACTTTAACCTACCTTGTATCCTCATCCAAATTCCCCAAGCTTGATCCTTTCTCGTAAGTTCCTCTTGTCCTTGGTTTACAAACAACAATCAAAATTACTTAACACTATATTCTTGATTTCTAGTCATTATAACCTAAACCCATTAACTTTAACACCTGAACATGACTTACTTCATTATTCTAGGAGTTATCTACAATTTAATCTCTTCAAATTCTCCATATTTCATGATTATAAGGAAGAATTTTTTGCTAGGAAGTAAATTCTTACAACCTGGAGTCAATGACAAGTGAATTAAAGCCATTTAACACCAATTCCCACCAATTCATCAAACCTAGGGCTAAACTCAAATTCCACACATGATCAAGATTATTATAGTTTTGATGATTAACCAAATTGATCACAAGTTTAAAAGGTGGAAAAATTTACTTCAATAATGAAAAAAACCCAACAATACTGGAAATTACCTTCTTTGTGCCTTAGGCCAAAATTAAACTTTTTGGAAGGAAAAATCAAATGTTATGAATTTTAGTTGTAAAACTTTATAAACAACACTATAATAATTGATTTGTTTCTACAACAATTCCACTGCAGTAACACATTTACCACTGCAATGGTACCTGTGTCAAATCACCATGTTACTATGGCGACCCTCTCCCTTACTACATCATCAACATAGTAGTAAAAATTCAATCACCTTAGTAGTACTTGTGTATTATCTTGGACTTATAATCCAACTATACACATTTCAAAATAGATTTTCAATAAATTTTTTATAACTGGAGTTCTACTAACTAATTTTATGCACCAAAACATTCTATTGATTTCTAAACTTATTATCTACATAACATCAAATCAAATCTATTATACCCCAATTTTTGTACTATGAAAATTTCATTTGTGTTGAGCTCACTATTAAGGCAATGACTAAGACTGTATAATTCGTAGCTACTCTACATGAGTCGTGTAGTGCCTGTCGTAGTCCAAACAATAAGAATTATCTATTCTTCTATCTTGAGTATGAATAGGACCTAACGAGTCATAAGGTCTGGTCACGAGTCATACGGTGGGACTCATTACCAAACCAATGAGGTGGCACTGAGTCACTGCACAGACTATGAGTCATGGTGACTACTTGTGGCTAGTTCCACAAGTTTTTATAAGACCCATAGAGACTGGAGTTAACATTTCTACATAATTTCATTAAGGGTATGGTGGTCTTTTCCTCTTACCCCACTACTATTCCATGACATAAAAAATTCCCTTAGCCCTATTTCCACCCATTTAACATAACATAAATAATCTCTTCTTTCTTAAACTTCCCAATCAATACCAAGGCTAGGGTTTCTAGCGATTGAACATCATTGACTCAATTTGTGGTTTCTCTTCCAAATTCCTTGGTGTTTCATCTATGTATCTCTTCACCTAAACTCATATTTTTATCCTGACATTTAATGATTTGGTATTCATATAGTTTTAATATTTGGTTTGGAATTTAGGTTGAGAGTTTTTGATGGTTATTGTTTAAATGGTATTCCCATGATTTACATGCATTTATTAATGTTTTATTAATAGATTTTTGAACTCATTGGGTGCATGGGTGTCATGGATTCACTCAAATTTATAAATAATTGAATGGGGGTCATGGATTTCCCTAAATTTATGCATGTTTAGTATTAGAATTGGTAATCGCCTCAACCCACCTTATGAAATTATCTTTAAAACATGGCTATATGCATAATATAACTGTTTTTGAAATTATTGCTTTGCAGAAAAAGGCTAATGGAATATAGATGTTTTTAAAGGACCTTTGTGGCCATAATTCCATTTTTAAATTTGAGCTTGGGGGTTGTGGATTCCCCCAAGTAGTTGGATGAGTAGAAAGGAATGATTTATAAGCATGCAAGCATAATGCTATGAATATACCATCGGTGAATGCTTTAATAAATAGTTCCTAGATAAATAGATGGGTTATATGTAAATATTTTTAATTTGGGCTTAAAGAGGATTGTGTAGCTCACCGTGAAGGTGGAGGTCCTTTGGAGACCAATATTATAAATTTTTTTTTGGTGTTGGGGTATTTATGACTGTGTACATAGTTCATAATAGACACACATACACATTTTGGATTGGATGGGGTCAAGGATTCCTTGAACCTTTTTGGGATTTCTTCAGTTGGTATGTCTAACACACACTGTAGCCCTTCCAGTTGAGGGAGATGGACCCATATAGACTGTGGGTGCCTTTAGGATGATTCGATACAACACAATCCAAGTTAATGATTTTAAATCTCATGCTAAGCCTCGTTGACTATCCTAGCATCTTATACATATGTATGTATGCATGTATGTAAATATGTAGATTGAGTTTGGACTTGATTTTGAAAGGACATTATTTTATCCTTACCCTAAGTAACATGCTAGTGCTCATCCAACAAATCATCCTCGGACGCTGATTTATTTCAAGATGTAATGTCCTAAGGGATTCTTTTGTTACCTCGGGCATTGTTAGGTGATTCGGTTCATCATTTGGTATGTGCTGAAATGGTGAGCTTTCATACTCTGGAATTCTTAGTCATTCTTGTGGTTTCTTTCCATATCTTAAAATAGAAAAGTTCACATTAATATTATCATTGTCATTGTCACTGTCATGGTCGGGGGCAAGTCCAGACCTAGTTTGATATTTAGATTGGTTTAGAGGATTTTATGGAAATTTGAGGGTTTGATGGTATTGTTGAATCTTAGATATTATTTTTGAGTTACATTAACTATTCTATCTTTATTCTCTAGTTGTCCTCCACTTTGTTATTATTTTAATTTTATTAGATTGACAAGCTCTAGGTGGTCTCCACTACTCGGTGTATTTGAGATACCCATCATGAGTAGGCCTAATTTTGGGTTATGACAATCGTGTTATCAGATCCTAGGTTCATAATCTATGGGTTCCCATAAATCCTTATCAAGTTATGCCCTTTTTTTGGTGTGTAGCATGGCATACTTATAATGGGAAAGCTATAAGGAATTTAGGAATATTTCCCTTTCTTATCTTCTATTTTGGGCTATAGAGTTTGTTGTCATGGAATTCCTAACTTTGAATTTTCTCAGATATCAGATCATGTCTCCCCAAAGATCGTATGTTCATATGAACTCTATCGGGCCTTCTGTCCTCTTGAGGACAATTTAGGTAGAACTCGACTAGCTTAGGAAGAACAACCCTAGTCTAGGGTCCCTTTTCTTAATTGTTCTGCCCCACGTAGAGTTCCACTGATCCTTACTAGTCCTTTCGCATTGGTGATACTCATGCATAGTCACCTCAGGAGATATCTCTAATGTTGAGTTTTGATAGTCTATTCATCATCTTAATTATTTAGTGACATCTTAGTCTTGTCAGCCCGATCCTACTTGTGTTGTTGTCAGTTCTTTTAAGGTTACTCGAGTTAGGTAGATTATGTGGTTAAATCTACTAATATTTTAATGGATCTAAGGTTGAGTAGGATTCTCAAAGGTTTATTGATGATATGCAAAAGGTCTTTAGAATGATGCGTACTACTAAATGTAGAGGGTGTGGAGTTTATCACATATCATCTGAAAGATATGGCATATTAGTGGTATGAGAAATGAGAGTATTCAAGGGGTGGTGAGGTTGGACAGGAAATATGGGAGGAGCTCTTTGGGGCCTTCCTTAATCGTTTCTTTTCTCAGGAGTTAAGGGAAGCTAAGGCCAAATAGTTTGTGAACTTGAGGCAAGGTAGGATGAGTGTGAAGGAATATGCCTTGAAGTTTCATCAGTTGTCTGGTTATGCTTTGGAGTTGGTGTCTAGTATGAGGAATAAAATGAAGAAGTATTCTTTGGGTTTGTCTCATGACATGGTATTGAAGTAGAGGTTTGCGATGTTGAACAATGATATGGATATCTCTAGGCTTGTGGCTTATGCAACAAGCTGAGGATGAGAAAAAAAGGATTGGTAAAAGACATTCATGAATGTAAAACTTTGGGAGTTTTCCTTTTAGACATTAAGAATGGAGGGGTGATTGTTCAAAAGGTGGTGAAATCATCTTTGTGTGCTGAAGTGAAGAAGAAGCAGGCTTTGGATCCCATCCTTATACAGATTAAGGATGATGTATGTCTATAGAATTTTATGGCCTTTGAAACTAGTGGTGATGGCATTCTGAAATATGGAGGTTAGTTGTGTGTTCTTGATATTTATGGGTAGCAGAAAAGTATTTTGACCGACGCACATCAGTCGAGGTATGAAGTTAATCCAGGTTGACAAAGATATATCATGATTTGAATGAGATTTATTGTTGGAACAATATAAAGAGAGATGTAGATAACTTCACATCTAAGTATTTTTTTTTAGCAAGTGAAGGTTGAGCACTTGACGCATGGTGACATGTCTCAAAAGATTAAGCCACTTATGTTGAAGTGTGAGATGATCAATATGGATTTCATTATAGGTATTTTTTAGTCTCATAATTAGTATGATTCGATTTAGGTCATTTTGGATAGGATGACAGAGTTTTCTCACTTCTTGCCTATGAGAACTACTTACTCTTAAGAAGATTATGTTAAATTGTTTATTGAGGATATAGTTAGATCGCATGGTGCTTCTGCTTCCACTATTTTGGATCAAGGTATGCAATTCTCTATCATTCTTTTTGTTCATTTCAAAAAGGTTTGGGGACAAAGATGAATCTTTTCACCACTTTCCACTCTTAAATGAATGGACTAGCGGAGTAGACTATTCACACCATAAGCATATGCTAATGTCTTGTGTGATTGATTATAGAGGTAGTTAGGTAGGTCATTTGACTCTTATAGAGTTCTTCTATAACAATAGTTATCATTCAAGTATTCAAATGGATCATTTTGAGTCTCATTATGATAGGAGGTATAGGTATCCTATTGGGTGGTTTGAGGTTGGTGAGACACAATATTTTGGTCCCGACCTTGCTCACCAAGCCATAGAGAAGGTGAATATGATTATAGAATGACTTAAGATTTCTTAGAGTCACCAAAAGTCTTAAGTAGATATAAAATAAAGAGAGTTAGAGTTCTATGTAGGTGATTGGGTGTTTTTGAAAGTTTCTACTATGAAGGGAGTGATGTGGTTAGGGTAGAAGGAGAAGCTCAGGCTCCATTCTGTTGGTCCATATTGGATTTTGAGGAGAGTTGGGAATGTTTCCTATGAGTTGGAGTGTCCTGCAATCTTGAGTTCTATTCATCTACTTTTCCATGTGTCGATGTTGAAAAAGTGTATGAGTGATCCTACTTTCGTTGTTCTTGTGGAGGTTGTTGGTATTTTAGATTTCGTGTCTTCTAAGAAAGTTTGATTGAAATTTTTGATAGGAAAGTCCTTAGATTGAGGACTAATGATGTGGTTTTGGTAAAAGTCCTTTAGAGGAATCAAAAGGTAGAAGAATCTACTTAGGAAGACAAAGAGGACATGAAGTGCAAATATCAATTCTTGTTCCCTGGGTTGGATAGAAGTGCTTGAGGTATGGGTTCTCTTTTTTTGTTGTTTTTATCATTTATGAATGGTTTTGTGATTAAATTATAGCTTGTATTTGTTCTAATAGGTACCTTAACTCCTCATTTGGGGATGAATGATTCGGGGGAGGGAGGTAGTGTGATGCCACAAGTTCTAGTCTCTAAAAATTCCATGTGTGTTGATCTCACTGTCCAGGAAATGACTAAAACCCTATAATCTATAGTCACTCTATACGAGTCGTGTAGTGCCTATCTTAATCTAACTAGTGATGATTACCTATTTTTATGTCTTGAGTACGACTAGGCCCATGCAAGTCGTAAGTTTTGGTCACGAGTTGTTGGGTGGGAGATGTGACCAAACCATTGAGGTGTCTTAGAGTCACTTCCCAGACTATGAGTCATGGTGAAGACTCGTGGCCAGTGACCACGATTTTTTAAGAGACCCATACTACTAGTATTTAATTGGGAGTCGGTTCTGTTAGATGAGCGACTGCCTTTTGTTGAGGAGCCAGTCTCTATTTTTTTCAGGGATGTTAGATGGTTGCATTCTAGATTATCCATGTTTTTAAGGATCTGTCGCAACATCAACCTATAAATGAGGCTACATAGGAGGTTGAGTCTCATATGCATAATTCTTATCCCCAGCTTTTTGTGGATTTAGGTAACTCTTTTGACTTTAGTTCGAGGACAAACTAGATTTTAGTAGTGGGTGATGTAATGACCTAAAATTAGATGAAATGCGTGAAATTTGTGATTGTATATAATTTGACATTTTTATCCCTCCTCGTAGTTGTATTTCGGTATTTCTGGGCTTTGAGGGTGATTCTCATGGTTCCAAATGCATTTTGATATCATTTGTGTGATCTTAAGATTTTTGGAGGCTTTGAGAGCCTTATTTTGGACCTCTGTGGTTATCTTTTAATCTGTGAGATGGATGGATGAATGGACTACGCCAGTAGATCCAAAACGTCAATTTTTGGATGGTAACATGGTTGATGTGGTTTTATAGATTCTAAATCTCATTTTGACCTCGGTTTGGAAAATGGTGACTTTGGATTTTGGGGGTTGACTTTATGAAAACAATGTTCTTTAAAAATTCTGATACCTCCATTGAGTCTGGAGCATCGAATTTTGTGTGGTTGTATGGATTGTTTGCACATATCGGATTTCGAATGAATCCTGAGCACCCCATTGAAGTCCTTTATGGACTTAGAAAATCTGATGCACCAGGTTGCTGGGGCTACTTGGACCAGAAAGGGTAAAATGTATTTGGGGCATGCGTTTTATGTCTTATGCACCTGGTAACCTCATATGTGTATAAATAGCCCCTCTTTAGGCGATTTTCTCATTTTGATCTTCCCTCTTGAGAGCAAAACCATGAAATAGTGTGAAAGCTTAAAACTGAAGCTTGTGGGAGCTTGAAAAGCTAGGTTAAAATTTATTTCTTGATTCTCTTACTGATTTAAGGTGAGAATTCATCCCTTTTCTTTATCAAATTTCTTGATTAAATGTTCAAAAACCCAAAAACCTTAGTACTTGATTTATCTCCAAATTCTAAGCATTTTTATTTGAATAATGTTCTTAATCCTATAATTACTACTTTTCCCCAATTTCATCCTTAAAATAACTTCGATTTTTTATTTTAAAATAGATTTCAAAGGTTTTACCTATTAAAGCTCAAAAATGTTTTTCCTTTGATTGGACCCTAATTTTTTATTGGATTTGACTTGGGTTTTTAGGTATAGATTCCTAAAGGTATGGAGAAAATATTTTTGATGTAAAGTTATAATTTTGCCTTTTTTTTTTCAAAACCCCATTTCGGGAGTCCGTGTTGACCTCAAACCAAAAGTAGGCAATATGGGTATCATTAGCCTTTTTTGATGGATAGATTCTATATTTCTTGGTTTTAATTGATTTTTGGACAATTCATGAGAAGTAGGGCTTTGTGGTTGAAGTGTTACGGACCTGTTTTGGCCTTTGTCGTACGTTGTTTCTTAACTCTTCAGACTGGGATGGTAGTTAATTTGTATACAAAATGCATATGAAGGGGATGGGAACTAATCCTGATATAGGCTATCTTAATGTGTTGACCCGTCTAGGAGCCAATATGCGATGTTATTGTTGGTTTTGAGATATTATGTGATATGTGTAGCCATGTGGGGTCCTATGTGATGTTGGTAGCCTTGAAATACATGTGAATAATTCAATTTTGTTGTTGGAATGCCTATATTCATTCTTTATTGACATATGAATATTTTAGAATTTCATGGATAGTGGAAATAATGAGTGGATATTAGCTCATGTGGTTGTAGAATATATCATTGTGGTTAGTTGTGAAAATATTCATTATGATTGGTTATGAGCATGACATCCTCATATCATACCCATTCATGAAACATTGGTACCATTATGGCAATATCCGAGAAACACTGGCAATACCTTTTTATGACAGAAAATGTGACATCTTATAAAACCCTCCCCAAGGGATGTGCAGGAGAGGAAATATGGATATCGATATGGATATATATCGATTGTATATAGGTTGAAGAATTCCCTATGGGTCCCACATTGGGAAACTTTCCTCCATGGGTGTATATGGAGGTTGTTTGATAACCTCGTGCATCATCATCATCATCATGATCATCATCGACATCACCACCATCATCATCATCTTATACATTGCACTTGCTTTATTGTGTTTATATTGTGATCGAATTACCATATTGGATTGTCATATAAGTATTTGTTCTATATTTTATTATTTAAACTTAATGATCTTATATATACATGTTCTCCTTGTTTCTACTTGTACGTGATATGATATATACTTGTGTTCTATCTAGTTATTATTGTTGCAAATATATGTGATATATTACAACTGTTAGTGCAAGTGGTGTGGGCTACTATTCTGGGACATTTCTAATTGTAGGTGGCGTGCTCTTTATTTGTATTTTGTATGTTTTATTATATACTTTGTTTGTACGACCTACGATACCTACTAAGTACAAGTGGATAATACTCACGCCCACTGAACCCTTTTGGTGCAGGTCCTTGTACGAGTACGCCCAGCTTGGTTGATTCGGGTGATATTTGGTGCTTTCGAGGTAGTGGTTGACTTTCAGTCATCTAGATGTATTCTAGTACCTTTATGATAGACTATGTCTTTACTTTTATTTCTGAGACAGATTTTCTCTTGTTGGACATCTTATGTATTTCTTTTAGATTCGAGTTGTACTAGATACATTCTTATACTGTTGACATCAGATTTTGGAAATTTTGGTAGTACTGTACATTAGATTCTTTCCGCACTTATTATCTTATAAGGTTCGGATTTGTTCTAGAAGCCTTGCGTTGGGGGTATTTGTGTCTTTTCTTCTTTTGATGTATCAATTGGGGTGATAAGCTTACTTGTCAAGGTACGCTGCGACAAGTGGTATCATTACTCTTAGTTTTGTGTTGTGACACCAATAGTATATAATTAATAAAATAAATCCTCCTAGGAAGGGAAGCTAGGGTAATCAAACACTAAAGCCATTAAAAGTTCAGGAAAATATGCTCCAATTCACTCAGTAAATTGTACGTGTTACATTTTAGGATCCACAACGTCAATCTATAACTAAACAAGTCTATGGTCAAGTATAGTAGGATTTAAGGCCATTAGAAGCGCCCTATTCTAAGGTTCGAGTCACATTCTATCACACATTCCCTAAATAGGAGAAGTCACTAAGTCATGTATAGCTACCCAATCCGGTAATCTATATCTAGCATGCAATGTTTTCTCTACATAATCTCATAGAGAAATGTAGATGAAGCCTACCTCAATGCAAAACTGCAAAACTGCAAATCTTGAATCATCTAAGATTAGATCATCTTTGCTCCATGATTCTACAATATTGTCATGCTATCAAAATCGTAATCTACACGTTAATAGGAATAACACAATATTGATATTGCAATGTAAAACTCCGAGCCCAAAATTAGATCAAAATAGGCCTGTAGAGCCCTCTAATGAAATTTTAAAATTGAATCCGCCACAACATCCCTAGAAGTTTAATGAATGTGTGCACCAAACTTGAGCAAAAATAAGGTAAAAATTGGGGATCAAATTTTCCCCCAAAAACTAATGAATCTAGACCTAAAACCATGAATTAAATGGATTTTGGGACAAAATAACACAAGAATAAAATGGTAAAGGGCCAAGGAACGATGGGTTAACGTGTATGAGCTTATTGGGATAAAATGATAAAAATGTCCAATCTCCAAAAGCCTCTAATAGAGGATGAAATATTGTAAAATTGAGAAAAATCATTGAAGAATGGTCTTGTAAGCTACAAACGTTACCGCTAAAGCAGTCGGATGATCGCAAAAATGACCATCGCTAAAGTGATGAACTGGTCACTTAAGCAACTATGCCTGGGCATGGCAGTCTTTGTAAAAGCGATTGCCTAGTATCTAAAGAGATCATACCTCTACTGGTTAGCATCGCTAAAGAAACTGCCATGCCTCTAAAGTAGCTATCGCTTAAGTGGTCTTTTTGCCAATTAAACTACACCAACAACTTGAGGCATCAGATTTTACTAAGTCCAAATAGACTCCAATCGGGTGCTTGAGATTTATTCGAAACTATGTGCATGGAAACAAAATATGATACCATATCAAATTTGAAATTCAAAACTCAACAAAACCATCAAATCTTTTTATTCGAGATTGTTTTTATAAATATGGTTCTATCATGATCCAAAATTTGAGGTTCACGATGGCATTTGGCGCAGCAAACCTTGACAAGTAAGCCTATCACAAAAACTTGTATAAAAATGGAAATAAAAATCCAAACCTAAGTCTAGTCTCCTAGAACAAAGCCGAAGCATATCAATATAACAAATGTGGAAAGAAACAAACTCAATAATACCAAATCCCAAAACCTGGTGTCACAGTGTAAGATATAACTAGTACAACTCGAAGTCAAATACAAAAGACATCCAAAATAGGATATAACTCTGTCTCTGAAATACAATAAAGACATAGTCTAATAAGGAAAGATAGAAGTATACTACGGATGCTAGAATCCACCACTACCTTGAAAACCTCTAAAAGACGCCTGAAATCAAACACCGTGAGGAGTACCCTAACTTAAATCTGAACTGAAAAGGTCCAGTAGGAATGAGTACAGTCCACTTGTACTCAGTAGGTATCATAGGCCGGCCGAGTAAAGTAGAAAATAAAATGTACAAAATACACACTTAGGGCATATTACCTATAATTATAAAATGTCCTATAATGGTCGCCCACACCTCTTGTAGTAACAGTTATATAATATCCACATATAAAACAGTAAAACGCCAGAAAGGAATAAAAATATACATTAATACCACATATAAGAAATGAAAACAGACAAAATATATGAAAATATCAAGTATAGGTAAGGGAAATTAGAACATTGGATAGGTAACAAGTCAAATAAAATATATAATCACATCACAATCATAATAAAATAACTACAATAAGAATTATGATGATGATGTAATCTATAAAGTTGTTGCACAACCTTCAAGACTGCTGCACAGCCTCGAAGACCATCGAACAGTTTCCATATGCACCTACAAAGATAAAGCTATAGGACATATAACCCATGGGGGGTTCGTCAACCCATATAAATCCACATATGTCCATTTCTCCTCCTCGGCACATCGCTCGGGGAGGGTTTTTATAAGATGCCATATTTTCTGTAAAAAAAAGTGTTGCTAGTGTTTCTCAGTATTTCTATGGCGGTACCATTGTTTAAAGATAAGTATGAGGATGTAATGCTCATAACCAATCATAAATAAGTATTTCCACAACCAACCAATATACCATCACGTGAGCAAAATATCCGCTCATTATTTCCAACTATCCATGAAATCTAAAATAATTCACATGCCAATAGAGTATAAATACATCAAAGCACATAATTTATACCAAAACATGCTTTTTGATCAAACAAGATACAATTATCATCATGTATACAAGATTATCAATATCACATAGGACCCCATATGGTCACACATAACACATAATGTTCCAAAACCACTACATAAATCGCATATTGGGCCCCACAAGGGCAAAACACATTAAGATAACCATTTTCATTATTAGTTCACAAACCTTTGACATGTTTTTGTATCAACATTAACTACATAACCCAGTCTGAAAGAAGTTAAGCCATAACCAACCTTGAATGTCTGAAATTTGTTCGCAACATTTCAATCCAAAATCCTTACTCTTCACGAACAGACTCGAAATGAACTAAATCATGGAAATATAGAATCTATGCGTCAAAAGAAAGCCAAAATTACCCATATTGCCTATTTTCAAGTTTAGGTAAAAACAGACCCTTGTAATGAGTTTTCAAGAAAGGAAAAAATTGTAACTTTATTTCAAAAACATGTTCACCATATTTTTAGAAGTTTACAGTTGAAAATCCAAGAAAAAATACGTGAAAAAAAGGTCCAAATCAAAGAAAAATAGTTTTTAAGCTTTACCGGGTAAAAATCCCCTAAATCCGTTTTAAAATCAAGAATTGAAGTTGTTTTGAAAATAACTATGAGGAAAAACTAATAATTATGAGGTTAGAAACTAATCTAAGTGAAAAGGATAGGATTGGGGTTTAATTCAAAAATTACAATTACTAAGCCTTGCGGGCCAAATTCCTCAAATTTTATATTTAATTCAAGTTTAAAATAAGAATTAGATAATAAAATTGAAGAAAATAATTGAAATGGATGTTATAGAGTTTACCCAAGATTAGAAGTGGAAGAAATATCTCAAAATCACAAAAACCTAATTTCTAAGTATTAAAAATGGTAAAAATAGCAAAACCCAGGTATTTATATACCCAGTCTTTGCGATTGCGGACCAGGGTCATGATAGTGGTACCTAGCCTATCAAGGGTATCTCGATAACAGAGAGGATATCATGATCAAGACACTCTAACTGTAGGCCCAATGGCAATCGTGATAGGAGCTCGAGATCGCAGGTGCACCAATTAGGGATTTGGTGCATTCCAAGTCCCCACGGCCCCCTGGAGATTTATCCAGAATCTCTTGAATAAAAACAAACTTTGCTACCCTATCATATTTGATGCTCCAAACTCAATGGCGATATCAAATTTTATAAAAAATATCATTTACACAAAATTGACCCCTGAAACCAAAACTTTCCAAATCGAGGGTCAAAATGAGTTAGTAGCCATAAAATCCCACCAACTATGTTACCACCCTAAAATAAATGTTCCATATCCGCTAGCACAGTGTGTTTTGTCATCCATCGTATGAATCAAAAGATATCAAATGAAATCAACTATATGCTCTCAAAGCTACCAAAAACCACAAAATCACATAAATGGCACTAGAAAGAATCGGGAACTATTCCAATCATCCCTACATACCAAAAATACCACAACACAACCATGGGGAGGGGTAAAATAGTCAAATTAAACTGAAACACATAATTCACATATTTCTTAAAAATTTAGGTCATTACATCATCCACCACTAAAAGTAGTTCATCCATGAACTGAAGACAAGAGAAAAACCTAAATCAGCAAAAAGCTGGGGATAAGAACTATACATATCTGACTCGACCTCCCAAGTAGCCGCATCTATAAGTCGATGCTTCCACTGGACCTTAATTATGGGAATAATCTAGAGCACAATTTTCTAACATCCCTAGCAAACATGGAGATCCTGTCCTCAACAAAAGACAACTTTTAACGAGTGAATCGACTCCCAACGAATGACATGAGACTCAGCAAGAATGTAACGACAAAGCATGGAGACGTGAAAATTTGATGAAAAACTAATAAAATGGGGGGCAAAGATAACTCATAAGCCACATCACCAATAGTTCAAAGAATCTCAAATGGGCCAATATACTTAGGACTAAGCTTTCCCCTCTTCCCAAACCTCATCACACACTTTATGGGTAAAACTCTAAGGAAAACATGATCACCAACACAAATATCTAGGCATAAAGTTTGTTGTCCACATAACACTTCTGCCTACTCTGAGCTACTCAAAGTTTATCCTTAATTATCATAACTCGATCCAAAGACTCACGAAGCAATTCCATACCTTAAGCTCTAACCTCAGAAACTTCAAACCAACCAACTAAAGATCGACAACGCCAACTATACAAATCCTTAAAAGTATCCATATCGATACTAGAATGGTAGCTATTATTATACAAAAACTCCGCCAAGGATAAATATTACTCCTACTGGCCATCAAAATCCATCACATAAACACGGAGCATATCCTCCAAAACCTAGATAGTTTGCTCTAATTGGCCTTCAGTCTGGGGGTGAAACACGATGCTAAGATCAACCCAAGTACCCAACTAATCCTGAGAAGTCTTTAAAAAGTGAGATATGAAAACAAAACCTTGATCTAAAATAATAGACACTGGTACACCATGTAGTCAGACAATCTCACGAATATAAATATGGACTGACCTCTTAGCATTAAAAAGGGCCTGCACCAAAATGAAATGAGTAGACTTGCTCAATCAATACATGATGACCCAAACAATATCAGAACCATGAGAAGTGTAAGGCCATTCGGTAACGAAGTATATAGTGATCTATTCCTATTTCCTCTCGAGAATGGGTAACCTCTGAAGTAGTCCACTAGGTCTCAAATGCTCGACCTTCTCCTACTGACAACATAGGCAACAAGCTACAAAGTCAGCTACATCCTTTCTCATACCACCCCACCCATAATATTTTCTCAAGTCATGGTAAAACTTAGTCACTCCTGGATGAATGGAATACTTGGAACAATGGGCCTGCTCTAAAATAAATCTAATCTAATCACCCACTCTCAGCATACAAACTCGCCCACTAATCCTCAAAATACCATCAAAATCAAGTGAGACTTCCTTAGCCTTACCACTGAAAATGTTATCCATAATCAACCTCAATCCTACATTATCAAATTAATGAGCTTGAATCTATTACATCAAAGAAGACATAGCCTCCATAAATGCAAAAAAGACCCAGGTGTCGAAATATAAAGCCTAACTACCTTGTTAGCCAAAGAACAAACCTCTAAGGCTAAAGGCCTCTCCTGGGTCAAAAGATGTACTAAGCTACCCATGATAGTCAACTTCTGGCTCAAGGCATCTACAACCATATTAACTTTACTCGAATGATAAAGATAATCAAGTCATAATCCTTAAGAAACTCAAGATAATGATGCTTCCTTATATTAAGATCTTATTGGGTGAAGAAATACTGAAGGCTACGATCATTAGATAAAATCTCACAATGGACTCCATACAAGTAGTGCCTCCATAAATTCAAAGAAAAACAACTGTGCACAACACCTAATATTTGTAGGGTAATTTTTATCATGGGGATTTAAGTGAAAAAAAAAGCATACGCAATTAACTAACCCTCCTATATCAACACTACACCTATCCCAACACCTCAAGCATCACAAAAAATGATGAAACCTACCCCTCCTTTGGAAAAGTCAAGATAGAAGCTGAAGTCAACAAATCCTTGAGCTTTTGGAAGCTCGACTCATAAGAATTTGACCACTAAAACAAAATCTTATTCTTAGTCAACTTTGTCAATGGAGTTGGAATGGATGAAAAATGCTTAAAAAATATCAACAATAACTTTCCAAGACAACAGAACTCTGAATCTCACTGGGAAAAGTTGGCCTAGCCCAATCATAAATCGATATAATCTTTGTTGGATCAACCATAATACCCTCCTTAGTCACCACATGACCCAAGAAAGAAAAAACTTCAACCAAAGCTCATATTTGGAGAACTTGGCAAGCAACTTCTCATTTATTAATCTTTGAAGCACAACCTACAAATGCTTCTCATGATCAGCCATAGTCTTTGAATAAACCAATATATCATCTATAAATACAATGATAAATAGGTTGAGATATGGTTGAAACACCTGGTCCATCAATTCCATGATGGCGGCTGGGCATTAGTCAACACAAAATACACGAGCAAGAACCCATAATGACCATATTAAGTCTGAAAGCTATCTTCAGATAATTAAAGCACTAATACTTACCAAGTGATACCCAGATCTTAAATCATTCTTCAAAAACACTGCAGCACCCTGAAGCTGATCAAACAATTCATCATTTCGAGGAAGCAGATACTTATTCTTTACTGTCACCATATCTAACTACCTATAATTGATACACATACACATAGACCTATTTTTTTTCTTCATAAATAAGACATGCACACCCTAAGGCAATGAACTAGGTCGGATAAATCCCTTATCCAACAACTCTTGCAACTGATCTTGCAATTCCTTCAACTCATCTATGACCATCCTATATTGAGGAAAGAAAATGGGTTTGGTGCCCAGCTTAACATCAATAGTAAAATCAATATCACGAATGGGAGGTATACCAGGCAAACCCATAGCAAACACATCCATAAACTAACAAAAAGAATCTAAAGAAGGATGTAAAGTAACATTTGTGTCACAAATATGATCTATGTAAGAAAAATATCACCTCTTAACCAATCAACGAGCTAGAACATAAGATATAACCTTCTTAGGACCTATATATAGCAAGCCTTTCTGAGATATACTTAGCACACTCGGTGAAGCTAAAGTCATGGTCTTATCATAATAATATAGAATAGCCTGGTAAGAAGCCAACCAATCCATACCCAAGATAATATCAAAGTCAACCATATCTAAGATGAGTAAATCTACCCAAGTCTCAAGCCTAGCAAAAGTCATAATACTAGCTCGATACACCTGATCCACCACTAATAAATTTATTACTAGGGTAGATACATGAATAAGAATAGAAAGAGGCTCACTAATAGAACTAAATCCTAAAGCAAAATTTATAGACATATGGGAGAAAGTCAATCCTGAATAAAATATCATAAATGCAGATCTAAAAAATGGGGATGATACCTCTGATCACAGTATTAGAAGCCTCTACCTCTATTTTGGTGGGTATAGCATATCATTGTCCATGACCACCAATTAGATATGTAGCCCCGCGACCACCACTAGGGGCTCTGCTACCCCTACTTCTCATACCTCTAGTAGAACCCTTACCTCTCACAAAAAAATTGGAGTAGCTCTAATAGCATAGTGAGGAAAATCTTTGGACAAATGGCTAATCTTATCACACATAAAGCAACCTCTATGACCCAACTCAATAGGAGAAGGCACTACTAGGCCTGGATAGCCACCTAAACTATTAGAGTGGAAGATCCACTACTCAAAATATTCAAGGCTACCTGCACTAGTCTACCATGATATCCACGAGAACTTCTAAAATCTCTGCCTCGAGAAGCCTGACCTCTAAACTCAAAAAAATAGTGTACCTTCTTAGAGCCTTCCTGAGATGCTTGAAAAATACCCTAAGTTATTTTATCATGATTTACTATACTTTGAAAGGACACTTTAAACACAACCATCTAAAACATAGCCAATTGAATAGAGACATTCAAACCCTATTCAAACTTTCAAATCTTTTCAGACTTAGTGAAATTATTGGCATAAGTTTATCTGGACAATGGGTAAAAGTGTACCTTATCCCTTGCAATAATCATAGAGCCCTTTTCTTGGTGGTTAAACTTATCCTTCATCAAATCCTTAGGACTAGAATGCACAAATCTCTCAAAAATGCATAAATAAACTGCTCCCAAGTCATCTAATGAAAATCAAGAGGCCTGCAATTAACATATGATCTCTACTAATTTCTAGCAGTATCTATCAACTTATAGTTAGTATAATAAACCCCATGAGACTCAAGCAAACCCAAATTATACAACTTCTCTTGATAAACAATCAAGAACTCATAGGCATCTTCGCCTATAACACCAATGAATTTAGAAAGACCCAAATGAGTAAGTCTCTCAAACATCTTCTGATCCTTGGAAGATATAACTATACTCATATCAAGAGGAAGAATAGTGAATCTAACGGGTTGAGATCCCATTTGCGGAGGTAACATAGATAAAGGTTAAACTCTTGATCTTGCAATACCATATATAGATGCTGGAACTGAAAAGGAATAGTACTCAAGATTTAGGGAGTACCAAGAGTAAAAGCAAGTGTAACTAGAGGATCCACATTTAGGACTGGAGGAATACCTAGTGCACTCAAAAGAGCTATTGCGCCCAAGCGCATACGCAAATGTACATAGTCTCATCAAGTAATACAATCTCCTTTTACAAAGATGAATATTGATCTCTCAGATACTTGTTTTAAAAACTCTAAAATTCTAGTGCAACTATTAAGATTATTCAGTGCAAATGTAACCAAAAGAGTTTTAATTGTTTATAACTTACAATAAAGTAAGTAATGCGATAAAGTAAAGACTACGGATAATCAACAAATGAAATCCCAGGGTTAAATCACTATGAACAATCATACTATGCTAATGAACTTTATTCATTATATTAATTATCTTGGTTGTTGATTCGTTGGGATTATCGCATGTTCATGGTCTCCTAACCTCTAATCGTCTAGCTAGGATATTACAACTATATCATTGAGCAGGGATGCCATAATCTAATTATATGCATGAGGCTACCATTCCACATGTAAACCAAGAAAGGATTCTAGGTATACCCTTATACTAGTTGCTACTTCAAATTTCTTATTTTATAAAGAAATAAGAACCTTGTTATATCTATCCCTATGTTTTATCATTCTATTACCCCTCTTAAGATCAGAAGGTCAACAATATATGTATTCTAATGTTAGATTCTCCTTAAAATATTTAAAACAAGGATAAAAAAATAATAAAACATGATAATCAATCTAAACAAACTCAATTCAAAGCGAAAGTAAACATGTTCTTGGCCTTATCCCCAAAATGGGGGCGTTTACCACTAATAGACATAACCATGATCAAAATTAATTAATACATGCTATAATCCATTAAAAAGATAAAGTAAAGAGAAATAGACCCTAAAAGAAGTGTTGATCCGCCCCTCTTTGGGTCCAAATACGTCCAAAAGTAGTTTACAAAGTGTACAAGTTTTGTATTTATAGTAGAGGACTTTTGACAATTCGGTAATAAAGGGTACGCTGTGACCCCTAATCCATGGGAGTGAGTGGTGCGTAATTGGGCTCATTATAGTGTAATGGGTGTTGCGTTGCTGGCTTTATCCCATGGGAGAAAGTGGCACATCTCGGGCTCAATGCGAGGGCTCACTGAAATTCACAAATTAGATGTCCAACCTTTGTCTTGCACTTATCCGTCCATCCCAAGCTTGATAGTGTTAGTTACTCTTTATTCTCCGCTTGTGTATCATACAAATATCATCAAAATAAAATCACCAAGCATTCTACATCACCATACACCATGACTTAGAGCTCACAACCACAAATAATCCATAATGATGAACTAGAAACTCAAGCAAAGAACTAGTTTTGTCCACTTTGATCTTTACTTCACTTTGACTCTTGACTTAATTCCATTGCCCTTTGAAAATTATAAACAAGTTGTTACATAGATAAATACATAATAAAAAGACTTATTAACTCATTAAACACATTAGAATCTATCAAGATAGACTAGATGAACTCCTAGCTCAAGCTAGTAACACTAGTTTTCTCGTCTAGACTCTAAATGATCAATTTAAGTACAATCTTATTTGGAAAACACCTTGAACATTGTAATAACTTACTTAAAAACTTATATTGTTATTTATATAATTAAAAATATAGTAAGAACACAAGAAGTCATCAAAACAAAGCTAAATAAGCTAGGATAACAATAGTAAAGTGCATAAAACCACCTCAGATCACCACCTTACACTTGAAGCCTTGTTTTTCCTTGAACAAATCTTAAATCAAAGCATCATAAGTTGAGGTGACTTCATACTTCTACTACAGTTAAGTGTAAAAACTGTATTAATCATAGCTCGATTCAGCTTTTATTTGTATGCTTGAGGGACTTAAGGCTTTAAAACATCACTAAGTGTTGGGGAAAGTCATTTTTAAGGTCTCTAAACTTTGAGGATTTTTATTTTGGTCTTTCCGACCCCGAGACATTAGTTTTTGAGTTAATTCATGTTGAGGGATGTAAGAAGTATGTTTTGGGGGAGTTTCAAATTTTTTAAACAAGGTTTGGGTCACGTTTAGATCACAAATCCAACAAGTCACCGTGATGGGGCCATGTCGCGGTGACATTCCCTTTGGCACGAACATCGCATCGCGGTGAAGGTGTTTTCATCCAGCTCTTGATTTATAATTTGAATTCATGAGTCCTAATCTTTATCTTAGTGTGTGAAGTGCTTATGAGGTGAAAAATATTCATAGAAATCACTTAGAACAGAGTTGAGATTAGAGTCTTTGAATCGTCAAAATTTTGGTGTTAAATCCTACAAGGGTCAACTTTAAATGTGTCTAAATTTTGATATATATGGAATTTTTTATCACAAAACCCACCAAATTGTAGATAATTGAATTATCTTTCCAAAGATACAAATTTATTCTTAATCTGATACCCGAGCAAAAAATTATGATAATTTTTGTCATAATAAATAAGCCACTGTGATAAGACCGCATCGTGGTGAACTTTTAATCCTCATTCTAGCTACAATATTTTATTTTAAATGATTGAGGGGCAATTGGGTATTTTTGTAACTCAACCCAATCGTTCATAACATGATTTGGGCACCAATTAGGGCATTATTTTGCACATCTTCATCTTCCATAATTTTCCTCTTAAGAAAACCCTAATCATCCCCCAACAACATATTCAATTCCATTTTCCCCAAGAAATCAAGAATTCAAGTTTCCCCAAGTTCAAGAATATTCAAGAATGCTTCAAGAATGGTGTTTCTTTCCCAAATTTAGAAGTTTAAGGTAGTTGGCAGTTCATCCGTGGGTCCCCTTTCACCCATGGAGCCCAAAAATCTTAACTTTAATTAAAGGTATGAAATTTTCCTTTTATTTATGAAGTATCATATATTCAAGATGAATTGAAATCATGATTTCCTTATTAATTTAACTAAATTCATGTCTATGGATGATATCATCAAAAGTTAGGTTATTTCATTCTGTAAGTTTCGATTACCATGACGTATCCAGTTGAATTTCATGTTATAATATCGAATTATGAACTTTGCCATGTCTATAAGTGTTTTCAAGTGAATTATTCTATTCATGCTTGATTTGCAAGTTTCCATGTCCTATTCCATAAATTTCATGTTAAATCCCCAACTTACAAATTTAGTCATCCACTCATGTTATTTCCAGATATATACCATATTCCTATGTTCCAAGTTCATGACTCTTATGTCTTTGATGAAATGTCAAAATGTTGGGTTTTGAGTAATGATATCCTACTATGGTCTTTAAAACTTGATATCTCATAATTGTTATTTCCATTCAGTGCTGGTGGGTTATGAATATCTGATACCTAGTTTTTTTACATAATTTTAGTATCTTCAGAATGATTTCAAATAAAGGATAAGCATTATCATTCATTTACTAATTATGATCAGTTGTTTGCTGAGTTAAGCTTAGTTTAGTCTAATAATCAGTGTCCTTCAGTTGAGAGTTAAAATTAGGACT
Organism: Capsicum annuum; assembly: GCF_002878395.1. Classification (NCBI taxonomy): domain Eukaryota; kingdom Viridiplantae; phylum Streptophyta; class Magnoliopsida; order Solanales; family Solanaceae; genus Capsicum; species Capsicum annuum. Next base: position 81,713,357 of record NC_061120.1, on the reverse strand, counting down.
GAGTGAACGTAGGGATGGCGTCTCCTCCATCAATTCAGCATAACAAACTTGTCTCCTCCGCTAGTTAGGCATGAGGCACTTGTCTCTCCCATCTGATAGGCATGAGACATTAGTAGCAGTCCCTATGTTCAAGACCTATAATTCCACCGTAGATTATAAGGGGTCCCCCATTAGTTAGACATAATACCCTAGTCCCTTGGGAGATCAGCTTAGTGGATTTACATAGCCAGCGTTAGTATCTGTGTCACAGTACTAACACCCTTCCAACTGGGGTTACAGGTTGGACCCTAATAATAGATTTGGGGCATGTTTGTTATAGCTAGCACCCACAGTCTCAGAATAGTATTTAGTATAGTTTATGTTCAGGTCTACTTGACCAAAGTATATAGATTCTTAGCTATTCAGTTATCAGATTTTAGTTTTTAAGTTTTAGATTATTTCAGAAATATGTATATGCTTGGTCTTGTGTTCTTAGATACCATAGTTTTTATGCACTCATGCTCAGTATATTTTTGTATTCATATCCTTGAGTTATGTCGGTTTTCACCCTGTAGTTTTAGACCCATTATTCATACAGCACCCATGTTTTACTGTCGTCCAACTTCTGTTATACTTATATTATAAAAGTAAAGTTTTAAGTAACTAAGTGTAGTTATTCACCATCTTATCAGATTATATTTGTTATACATGTTTTAAGACACTTTAGCTTTTAGTTTATTTCAGTCTCTGGGTGAGTCTTCTTACACTTAGCAATCATGCTTTAAGATTTCACATTAAATCAGTTTTACTTATTGCATTCACCCCCGCTTACTCAGTACATTCCAGAAGTACTAATAAATATATACAACTATGTGGATACATTATTTCATAATGTAAGTACCAGTTGTAGTCCACATATCATGACCAGAGAGTTGCATATCTCATCCAGCAGGTGGTTAATTTTCCTATTTTGAGAACTTCATTCAGATATTGCTAATATACTTTAATTTATTACTAATATGTATTGATTAGTGGTTGATGCAGGTATGTCCCACCCAATTATAGTCATTATAGTAGAGGCTTCGTAGATGTTAGTCAGAGTTAGTCATGTTATTTCAGTTCTCCCTTTAGTTTTTATTAGATTGTAAATTTTATCATTATTATAATTCTTTGCACATTTTTTCATGATTATATTTTCTCACATCAAAATAATTTATGTAATATATAATAAATCAGTTGCTTAAAAGTATACAGTTTATGGGATAGCTTAAAATCACTTGTGGTTCTAATAACAGTGTTACGACTTAGGGTAGTCTCGAATCGTGAAAAAATTCATATCAGAGAACAGAGTTCAAGTGTCCTAGGGTGTCTATGAAGCCGTGTCTAGTAAATTCTTTTGAAATGGTATGGAGATATCTATACCTTCGAGTATCGACAAGGCATTTAGGAAATGTTTCCCTTCTTTTATTTCTCACATCATGCAGTAGAAGTGTCCACCAAGAAATTTATGTACATTCTCATCTTAACCCATTCGTATCAATACTACCTTATTCTTGAGGTAACAGAAATTATGAAGCTTAAATTCCTATAGATAGGGTTTTCTTAGATAGTCCCTACAGATAGTTATGGGATTAGACGAAGGATGAAAGGTATTCAACTAGTGACTTTATGTTTCAAAGTTTTAAATATTTCATTCATGATCATGAAAAATAGTGCTTTAAGCCAAAGTTAGATGTGATTTCAGATAGATCCCTTCTCAGAATCCTATGATAGCATATGACCTAGAGTTATAAGCATGAACCTAAAATTTTAGCAGCAGTAAAGTAGGGATATTGTTTGTCTAGATTTAGTAAACTTCATAACCGTGGTGCTAGTTATATGAAGGTGAATCAGTAGGCTTGAATCAGTGTATGCAAGAATTTAAGTTTGTTGATTTGAAATTATATGTTGTAGATGTTGGGCATGTTAATGTTATGGTAATCCCCATGGATTGGGAAAAGTATAAGTTTAGAAATATGATATTAGTAGGCTATGATGAAAGTAGTATGGTTCATTAAAGGTTTGGGAATATCTATGTTAAGTGTTCGAATCTAAGTTTGAATCTTTGATGATTTAGCTAATAGAAGAAAGAGTTGAAGATGTAGATAATGTAAAATAATGGTATGATGATACTCCTAAAAATTGTAAGTTAGTCAGTGTTTAAGTTATTATCTGATAGTTATTGAGGCTAAAGAAAGGTAGGAGTTCTATCTCAGAAGGAAGTATTAGCAGTGGGTTTTACACTTTCATATGAAGTCTTTCAGGTTGAGTTTATTATTTATCTATATTATTATATCTCGGGCTCTAAAATATAATGGTTACAGTTCAGTTTAGATTTTATTAAAGAGGCCTACATACTTAGAATGATGGCTTCAAATTAAGGGGAAGATGATAGAATAAGTAACCAATTCAGGCTCTCAGATCCTAGTAGTGATGCCAGTATGTTTAGAAAAGCAGTAAAGGAGGAGGATGCCCAACCCATTATTATCTCAGTGCAAAGTTTTTTTTTCAATCATCATGATATCTACTCATGCCTTATATGCCAGATCCATGATCATAATCATATTCATGCACTTTCCATAGAATCATGTATGCTTCTAGATCATTATATGTGGAGTTTCAGTTCACTTAGTAGTAAGAATCATATTCCATGAAATTATGAACTCCAAACTTAAATCATGCAGCTCATGACTCATATAGTTATGCTTTACAGTATATTCAGTACTAGGTACACATGTTACACTCCTAATGATCAACAAAATTTAGTTTATGTCATGTATGCCCTCACTTTAGCTCTCTTTCGTGAATCCATGATATTGATGCCCTATTTCCCAGGCCTAAGTAAAGTGTCACGTTATGTATAGTTATTCTTTCATGCTTCAGGTCCTCGTATTCTAACCTTTTAGTGACCTCTCGTTAGGTCAAGATAGTGATGATGAACAACTATTTAGATGGGAGAGAGTAAGTGCTTCTTGTTTTCATGGTACTGACTAGTATTATGGTGTTATGTGCAGTATGTTGTGATTTTGGGTTAGGTTTGAACATGATGTGAGAATTTAGCTCAACTCAGATGTTGGCAGGAATAGTTATATGTACCCATGTAAGAATTATAAGTTAATTAAAATAAGCTGATATTTAAGGGGAAAAGTATCATTGAGTATAATATTTTAGTAAAATTCAGTTCGTATAGCCAGAAATTCAATTTAGCAGTCAGACAGGCAAGTTCATATGGATTTTCCATCTTTCTATCTAGTCTTACTATCTGAAGTTTCATGAATATGCCTATTCCATAGGGTAACATCTTACTTCTAGTCTAAATCAGTCTTAACAATAAAGGATATCTATATTCAAAAATTGTATGGTGTTGGTTATCCAACTTAAAAATTTGACCAAAATAGTACTAATGGATTCCCAGATTTTAAAACTATCAAAGCATGCATTCATGAATGCAGCTCAGTCCACACATCATACATCAATTTTCTATTCCAGATATTCAGTCATGATTCAGTTTGTAAGTGTCTCATGCATCATCTCAGTCTCTCCTTAGTATTTTAGCCAAGTCAGTATCATTTGTGGGATGAACAATCCCAAGGGGGAGATATTGTAATAGCTCGAGTTTTCATATCCTAAACCTCTCATCTTTTCTTCATCAAACTAGATCCTTCTTGAGGTAATGGTTACTCATAAGTTTACTCTCTCGCTTCTATCTTAGCCTTATAACCATTCTCATGTCATTACAAGTACTCAAGAAATTAGTTTAGTTTATGTATTACATCTCAGAATCAGTTATACAATCATGTTCTAAGTATGTATGTTCAGTATATGATCTCAGTGACCTTAGTATAGTACTCTTAGTCTAACCAGTCTCATTCAAGGAAGAATGTTTCCAGGGGAGATATTGTAATGCCCTGTACTAAGCTCAATTCAGGTTTTAGTTGTATGCTTAAGGGGCTAAGGGCTTGAAAATTTCACCAAGTGTTGGGGACTCAGTCATTTTTAAGGCCTCTTAACTTTGAGGATTTCATTTTGGTCTTCCTGACCCCGAGGTGTTAGTTTTTGAGTTAATTCATGTTCAGGGATGTAATAAGTATGTTCCAAGGTACTTTTGGATTTTTCGAACAAGTTTTGGGTCACATTTGGATCATGAATACAACAAGTAATCACGATAGGGCCACATCGAGATGACATTCCCTTTGGCACATACACCGCATTGCGGTGAAGGTGTTTTCATCCACTTCTTGATTTATAATTTGAATGCATGAGTTATAATCTTTATCTTAGTGTGTGAAGTGCTTATAAGGTGAAAATTGTTCATAGAAATCACTTAGAACAAAGTTGAGCTAAGAGTCTTTGATTCATCAAAAGTTTGGTGTTCGATCCTACTAGGGTCAAATTAGAATGTGGATAACTTTTGATATACTTAGAGTTTTTTATCTTAAGACACCAAATTGTAGATAATTGAATTATATTTCCAACTATACTAATTTTGTCTTAATCTGATACCCTAGCAAAAATTTATGACAATTTTTATCAGAACTAGTAAGCCACCGCAATAAGACCGCATCACGATGAGCCATTAATCCACATTCCAGTTATGAATTTTCTTTTTAAATGATTCAGGGGAAATTGGGCCTTTTCCCACCTCAGCTCAATCATTCATAACACGATTTGGGCACCAGTTAGGGCATTATTTTTGCCCATCTTCTCCAATTTTCCTCCCAAAAAAACCTTACTCATCCCCCAAGAACAAATTCAACTCCTTTTTCCCCAAGGAATCAAGAATCCAACTTTCCCCAAGTTCAAGAATCTTCAAGAAAGATTCAATAATGGTGTTTATCTCCTAAGTTAAGAAGTTTAAGGTATGTGGGAGTTCATCCATGGGTCCCATTTCACCTATAGATCCCAAAAAACTTTTCTTTAATTAAAGATATGAACTTTCTCTTTTGTTTATGAAGTATCATATATTCAAGATGAATTTATATCATTATTTCTGAAGTAATTTGACTAAATTCATGTCCAAGAATGTTATCATGAAAAGTTAGGTTATCTCATGCTTTAAGTTTCGATTACCAAGACGTATCCAATTAAACTTCATGTTATAATATCGAATTATGAACTTTGCCATGTCTACAAGTGTTTTCAAGTGAATTAATCTATTCATGCTTTGAGTTGCTAGTTTCCATGTCCTATTCCATAGATTTCATTGTAAGTCCCTAACTTATAAATTTAGTCATGAACTTATGTTGTTCTCACATGTATACCATATTCCCATGTTCAAGTTCATGACTCTTATGTCTTTGACGAAATGTATAAATGTTGGGTTTTGAGTAATGATTCCCTACTATGGTTTAAAACCTTGATATTTCATTATTGTAGTTTTCATTCAGTGATGGTGGGTTATGGACATCCGATACCAAGTTGGTTACATAGTTTTAGTATTTTTACAATGATTTCAAATAAAGCATGAGCATTATCATTCAGTCAGTTATTATGATCAATTGTTTATTTAGTTAAGATTACAGTCTAGTAATCACTGTCTTTTAGTTCGGAGTAAAACTTAGCACTGAGTGAATCTAGATATGGTATCTCCCATGTCAGTTAGGCATAAGGAACTTGTCTCCCTCATTAGTTAGTCATGAGTCTCTTGTCTCCCCCGTTTGTTAGGCATGAGACATTATTAGCATTCCATATGTTCTAGACCTACGGCGCCATCGTATACTCTGGGGGGCCCCCCATCAGTTAGGCATGAGACCCTTAGTCTTTTAGGACATCAGATTAGTGGATCCACACAAACAGCGCTAGTACCCATGGTGCGGTACTGACACCCTTTCAACGGGGGTTACACGTTGGACCCCAAAAATAAATTTGACGTATGTTGGTTATAGATAGATCCCATACTCTCAGTACTGGATTTTGTATGGTTTCAGTTCAGGTCTGCTTGACCAAAACATAAAGATTCTCAACTATTTAGTTATCTGATTTTAGTATTTTAGTTTATAGATTATTTTAGAAATATGTATATGCATGGTCTTGCATTCTTAGATATCATATTTTTCATGCACTAATGCTCAGTATATTTATGTTTTCAGGTCCTTGAGTTATGTTGGTTTCCATCCCGTAGTGTCAGACCCAGTATTCATACAGTACCCATGTTTTACTGTCTTTCATCTTCAATTCTACTTATATTATAAAAGTAAAGTTTAAGAAACTAAATGTAGTGATTCACCAGCCTATTAGATTATATTTGTTATACATGTTCTAATACACTTCAGCTTTCAGTTTATTTCAATCTCTGGCTGAGTCTACTTATACTTAGAATACATGCTCTAAGATTTCCCATAAAATCAGTTTTACTTATTGCATTCACCCCGCTTACACAGTACATTCTAGAAGTACTAATCCATATATATGTCTGTGTGGCTACATTATTTCACAATGTAGCTACCAGTTGTAGTCTACACATCATGACCAGACAATTGCACTTTATAGCCTGTAGGTGATGAGTTCTCCTATTTTGGGGACTTAGTCAGATGTTGCTCATGTACTTTACTTTATTACTCATATGTATTGATAAGTGGTATCTTGAGGCATGTCCTAAGTAATTATAGTCAGTATAGTAGACGTCCTAAGTAATTATAGTCAGTATAGTAGATGTCAGTCAAAGTCAGTCTTGTAATTTCAGTTCTCTCTTTAGTTTTTATCAGATTGTAAATTGTATCAGTATTATAATTCTTCCAAGATTTTGTCATGAATATATTTCCGAACATAAGAACCAGTTAATTAAACTACTATATATCTGTTCCTTAACAGTATGCCAGTTTATGGGTTAGCTTGGGATCACTTATGGTTCCAAGCACCGTGTTATGACTAGGGGGTAGTCTTAGGTTGTGACATTAAGACACTTAAGTTAGTAATACAATGACTAAACAGAATGCAAGTTTCTACACTAAGCATGTTATGTACACAATTGAAAGTTCAAGAACACTACACCAAAACATCCTAGCCTCATGAATTGACTTACCTTGTTAGAATACTCATACGTACTGTTGAATAAAAAATGTCATATAACTCGCCAAACTATCATCAAACATGTGCCTCACAACAGGAGAGTTACCCATATTTCTCACACAAAAGAAATTTCTAACAAAATGTGCACAAAAATAAAATTATGTTCACTCTCAAAAGGGATTCGTAAGTTACACAAGATGAACCATAGCCTTGCCCTTAATGTAGTGCTATATTAATATCAGAATGTTAAGGCTTAAGAGAAAACAGGTCTTTATGGGTAGCAATGTAAGGTAAGGGACAGGTAGGAACTATTCTGGCCAATAATAGTGACTATCTTCCCTAAGCGCTTTAATACATCACATTATACAATCAACTCACTTTTAAAAACCAATTCACAGTACTTTTATTTACCCTAATCTTTTGTTTTGCCCCATCTCATTAAGTTCATTTACAAATACTGTGGTGGGACTATTGTCTATTCACAACTTATTCAATTTGAACAAATTTTTTTCTCTTTATATTACTTAACTCCCAACCACAATATATATCATTTTTTTGAACACCAATAGCTATTACATAGGGGCTTCGCTTTCACCTTTCTTCTACTTGAAATTCCAACTCCTCACTCAGTTAATTATACACTAAATAGCTTAGGTTCTTTGGATTAACTCAAGGTCAATCAAAGAAGGGATTATGATACATATACGGCTACCAAAGAATAAGCAAAAGGCTCAATGGGGCTAACTAGGATTATGAACAAGGGTAGGTAAAAAGAAGGTATAAACTACATATCAAAGAAATGTCTATATCCTTTCCTAAACCCGCATTCCTTATTTCACTTTGTACACATACCAGGCAAGTTCTTGACATTAAGTGCAACATGAAATATATAAAACCTCTCACACATATGGAACATGCTAAAATCAAGTAGGATCATTATAGACTCTCAACCAAACTACCATATGAATTCAACATTAAGCCAAGAAGTACAAGAGTCATAATCATGAGTGTAGGAGTATCAAAAGTAGTATTTCACACAATCAACACACTTTTTACATTTAAAACACTTGCATCATGCAGTCAAATATAGCACCAACAAGAAAATCCCACTTACCTAAAAAAAATTAAAAAAGAATTACTCCTAAAATTGGAAATTTCCCCATCCCACTTAAAAAATCTACTTTGTCCTCAAAGTATACTTTTAAAAGTAGAGATAGAAATACTCCTTGAGGCCTCTAGCCCTAGATAGTAGTATGTTTATACATCAATATGGTCCAAGAACCCCACACTCAGTCTTTGCCATTCTTCTTAGCTCAGATTTTCTGGTACTTAGACTCCCCATCAACCTGTGACTCAACAAAAACAAAAACTAGTGAGGTAAAAATGAAAAATACTAAAAATAAAACCTACCTTAACTTGTGTTTCCTACCAAGCACCGCCTGATTTAGTGTCATGGCATGACCCAATTTATGTGTAACGACCCGAGACTACCCGCTAGTCGTTACACGGTGCTCATGACCCTGAAAGACCACACACTTATCCTTTTTTTGATATTTGTACCATAAACACTATATAACATCTGAAAATAAAAGCGTAAAACTAGCCATAAGCTTCAAAACATCTAAAAATACTCAATAACTGAGAGCCGAATATAATATATCAACATCCGTCTAAAAAGCCTCAAAACTATCTAAACTGTGGAGTTGATGGGATATGTCCCCAACTAACTCCGTCAACTGAAAATAAATAAAATTTGATGCAGTAATAGTAAACTGAGATTCGTCCTTGAAAGAAGAGGTCTCACTGCTACTGCTGCTAACTAGGACTGTACTACTGAGGATACTCTAGATCTTGTGCCTCTGAACCTATGGTGCCAAATAAAACACCATAGTGCAAATGCGTCAGTACAGGAATGTACTGAGTATGTAGATAAGGTCAGGATAAATGAAAGGGCTCATGTATAGTTAACTACTAATCTGAAATAATCATTAAATTACTAAATGAGTATGCATATATGAATGCACAAGCCATAGTCACAAGCATCACAATTCTAGACACTGAAACTTGTATACCATGTTACTGTCATCTGAACTCCCTATTAGCACTAACATACTGAATCACTAAATCATTCGATCTGATAACTGATTAACGGGATATACCTACATCAATGATAAGAAAGGAGAATGTACGAATCTGACAACAAGAATACTCAACATCATATGAGAATGAGATCAAGCCTATCTGACGAGAGTTCTCTAGATATAGTAACCAGAATACTCAACTGAATCTGAGACTAAGATCAGCCTATCTGACGGAAGACCTCTAGATATAATAATAAGAATACTCAACATGGTCTGAGATTGAGATCAAGCCTATCTAATGGGAGATCTCTAGATATGATAACAAATATCTATTTATGAGATCAAGCCTATCTAATGGGATGGTCCAAGAATCAATGGAACTATCTGAGTTCCTTATTGAGATAGATAACTATACCACACAGTCCTGATTTCTGAAGATTGATACTGAAACTACAACTGTGGGAACTAATTACTTAACCAATATGCCCTGACCTACCACAGGTGGGTCCAACCTGTGACCCCAGTTGGAAGGGTGTGAATATCATGCCACGGGTAAAGACCTCTTTGGTAAAGCCTCTCTAATGAGATGACCCTCACAGGAAGTCATCCTAAGGTGATATAATAGTCAAACCTCCCATAGGTGACAGTCTCTACTGACTGGGACTCCTGCATCCTACGTTGGCTGTGCAGTTCTGGAGCTTAGGAATTGTTCCTAATGACTCGGTCTCTCTGACGGGGAGCCATTATCCCTGAGCTCGATCGGTGCTAGTTTCTACTCCTAACTAAAAAACTTTGAACTGATCCTCAACTGAACACAAACTGAGCTAAATCTGACATTGAGCATATTTCTCAAATGATCCGACTAGGTTAAGCTGAATTTACATGGTTTCATATCTGATAAAATAATACTGAATCACGATATATAACTGACGATACAGAGTTGAATAGATTACTCGATCACTACCGAGGCCAGAACTGAATACTAGAGTACTACAAGATCTGAGTTGGGTACAACACTAAGGCTAAATTACTAGCGATACTGAGATTACCAAGATAACTGAGATTTCTCAAACTCTGTAACTATCTGAGGATACAGAGTTATGTAGTTCCCTGATTTATGAGAGTCATGGCTCTACTGGAATTATCATAAAACTGACACGGGCTCTAGACAGCAGCTAAATTGTCGGGTATAAATACCCGCAGGACTCAATAACATAAAAGTAAAACATAATCATTCTTTCTCTAGTCATCATAATAATTATTTGTTCATTCACCACAATCATTCATTCCTTCACCACAACCACTCATTCATCATCACAATCATTCATTCATCATCAAAATCATTAAGGCATCTCTTCAAGTAATAGGGAATCATATCTTATATTCACCCTCGCAATCACTAAGACATCACTTCAAACATTTAGATATCACCAACCTTTATTCATCATAACAATCACTAAAGGGTCACTTTAAGCATTTCAAAATCATAAGAATATAATAGCGTAGGGGAAAACATACTACTAGATTGTACTTCATTCAACAAGGTCTTACATCAAGTACTCCACACCTATATCGGTCTTAACATGTATTTGGACATAACATGATTTGGAGGAAACTTCATACTATTAGATCACAACTTATTCATCAAGCACTTGGTATGTACTAGAGACATAGCATGTATCAAAGGGCACATAATTGGGTAAATTACTACTATCACATCTCTACTTGTTCACTATAATCCTTCAACAAATACTAGACATGCATGGGTTCACACTTAATTGGAAAATTCATGGTACACATAGTTCTCAAGACTTATACATGGAGAGGAGTGCATATAACAACATGCCATACGTCCATCGACCCAGCTTCATGAACATTTCATCAACAACCACAATACATAACAATATCATAGAAGGCATTATTTTCATAAGGATGTAACATGCATTTGTCATTTAGGTTACAATTTAACTATAATATATGATTTCTAGCCTCTTAGATATTTTATCAAATTCCCTACATGCACAACTTAGGCATAGGTATAATAACCCAATTACTCATCAAGAACAACCAAATTTACATGTTTCCAACTCATATAATATCATAGATTCATACAAACTACATAAATATTCCATCTTGGAGATCGTTTAATATCAACAACAAGTACATAATCCATTTACCATAAAAATACCACATACTAAGGACAAGGCTTGATAACCCTATAGACAAACATGAATCACAACTCAATCATAGCAAGAACATCAATTTCAACTCACAAGAACCATTAACATTTAAAAACATAAAATCTTGGAGATTTAGAAAATGGTTACTTGAGCTTCTTGGATAAAAGGGCTCCAAGAATCAATATCCACATACCTTGGGAAAACTCTTTTCTTGAAAGCCTTTGGAGAGATTTCTTAATTCCCCTTGATTTCTCTTGATTTTTGCTTAAAGAAGAAATAGGGATTTGATTTTGTAAACCCTAGTTTTCTTGGTGGAAGAAGAGAAAATGAGGCTAAAATCCCTTAAGTGGGTATTTATTGAGGTTTGGGCAAAGACCAAAAAATCCCTTGGAAATTTAACTAAAATATCTAGATTTTTCATGCTAGCGCGACATGCCATAATCGTGCCAGCCCACTAGAATTTGGACAATTGGGAAATGGCATGACGACGAGACACGGTGGAAATTATTTTGCCACCTTGGTGCGAACTGGGACTATACTGCGATGTAGAGGAATCACGGAGGCTTGTTGAAATTTGAAAATTGGCATTTTGGTTGGCTTCGGGATGCGCCAGAGTGCCAGATGGCATAGTGTCTTACTAAAATGGCTCTAACTCTTCACCCGAGTGTCCAATTTAGGTGAATTTGGTATCGATGGAAAGCTTATTCAATGCTCTACATAAGAAAAAGTAGAAATTAGGGAAATTCCACACAATTCAAAGTATTTCATACTTAATAAGATATTTTAGAAACTTTTAGACTCGAATTTTCGCTTTACCAAATAAGCTCTAAGTCTCAGACTAGGAGAGAAATTTTGCGGGGTATTACATTATGACTCATCCATTTTCCTTCATCCCCTTTCTCATAATATGATGCCATCTTATTATTCACTTCTAACCTCTCGAGTGTGAACTCTCAAGGTCAACAGCTCTCAACAATAGCCTTTTCAGGCTTATCAATCTGCATCATATCGGGAAGGGGTGGTTGTGTCTTGGGTTGCTCAATGTAGAAGTTCGAAGAGATCTTTTGAGAAAATGACTCCATCACACCATACTTATCCCCTTTAATCACATAATCATCTATAAATATTTGTAGTAGGATAGTGTGTTGAGAGGTTTGTATACTTTGAAAACTACCTCCTCATAACCGCCTCCTTATCGTCCAGCCTCAGTATGAGTGTGCCCTCTCTTACTTCGATTAAAGCTCCTTCTGTCACTAAGATGGATGTCCCAAGATGATTGGTACTTTTTCATCTGCCTGATAACCTAAAACAATAAATTCAGCAGGAATGATAAACTTACCGACCTTGATAAAAACATCCTCTATGATTCATTTGGGATGGGCTAGTCTCTGGTTTGCCAATTGAAAGTCACAGTGATCGGTCTCGGCTTTCCCATTCCCAACTTTTCAAACATAGGTAGGGGAATCAAGCCGATACTCTCCCCAAAATCAATCAGTGCATGAACCAGCTTATTGTTGCCAATTTTAATAAGAAGGGTGAATCTCCTTAGATCTTTGAGGTTTTGAGTCATCTTCTGCATCACCACAGAGTTTCACTCTTCAGTGAGTGCTACTATCTCGACATCCTACAACTTAATTTTATTGATGACCATATTATTTAAGTACTTAGCATACTTGGGCATTCCCTACAAAACATCTAAAAGATGTAAGTTAATGTGGAGCTCTCTAAATATGGCAAAGAACTTCTTTAAGCTTTTATCTTTCTTTACTTTTATATGCCTCTATGGAGAGGGTAATGGCGGTCTCTCATGTACCTTTTCAGCATCTTTAATTTTTGAGTACTCCGACTTCCTCAAATTTTTAGTAGCTTGGCCATCTACTTGTTTAGGAACTAAATCAACATTTAACTCCTTAGTTTTCATTGGAGGTTTTTCATTGAGCTCCCTACCAATCCTTAATGTTATATCCATTACTTGTTTATGATTTTTAGTATCACTTACCAAACCACCTTGAGACCTGGCATTTTAAACTTGTGCAATCTGACCTAACTGCAACTCTAAGTTCCTTGTTGCTACTTTTTAGCTCTTTATATCTTCCCACTGACTCTTTATACCTGCTGCTAATTGTTCTAAGGTAGGTAAAAAAATTTTCAACATCTCCTCTATATTGCTAGTGGATTAATTTCCTTAAACCTGTGGTTGCTGAATCTGCTGCTATTGGGCATTCCATGATTGATTTTGTAGTTGAGCCATCCACCTTATATTGTAGGAGTTCCCATAATTTATCCTTTGAACATTTCCTACAAAATTCACTAACTCAGGATTTGCAGCACACATATATGCAAAATGGCCACTATTTCCACAAAGCATGCACCAAGTACTTCCCTGCTGAATTGCATTGATTGTTACTGCAGGCTATGTAACCCCCAACTTCATATTATTGAATTGAGTTGTTAACTGATTTTATAATGCAACAATCTGAGCAGAAATAGTTGTAAACTGGTTCACCTGCATCCTTCTTTGTGGCACTTCTTAATTCAAAATTCCACTCAGGATTTCCTTGTACAATCTGGTTCAACAAGGTATACAGGCCATCATATGTTAATTACAAAGCATGACCACCTGAAACTGAATCCAACAAATTTTTGTGTTGTGATCAAGTACCTCAATAAAAGTGTGAGATAGTACCTCATTGGACTGCTCCTGATGTGGACAGTCTTAAAGAAGAGCTGTGAACCTCTCCCATGCATTATATAAATTCTTATATGGCTTCTGTTTAAAGCACACAATCTCATTGCGCAGTCTCGCAGTCTTTCCAGATGGGAAGAATTGGATGAAGAATTTTTGAGCTAAGTCATCCCATGTTGTGATTGAACTTGCTGGCTCAGCATTCAACCACTTCTTCACTTCCCTCAATAGTGAAAAGAGGAATAGTATCATCCTAAAATAATCAATTAACACACCCGTAGAGATGAACGTGTCACTGATCTCCAGAAAGTTTCTCAGGTTGACTTGTGGATCTTCATGTGAAAGCCCCATAAACTATCCACTGTTGATTAAAAGTTGCACCATGTTCTATTTAAGCTCAAAGTTACCTCCAGTAGTGGTTTTCTGAACAGGAGAGGTCAAATTTGTCAGAAGTGGGATTGCCAATTCTCGAACTATCCTGAGGTCAAATTCGTATACTGATTGTTAAGGGTTAAAAGAATATAGTTAACGTTTTTAAAACTTCCTTAATTTGTTTTTGTGTGATTAGGGATGGTTTAGGGATGTGAATGGATTGCAACTCCCTTAATTTAAGTCAAAACAGAGCACTTTTGGCACTATGCAATCACCATGCAACTCAAAGCCAATCGCACAGCCCCAAAGTGGGTGACACATGGACAATCACACAACCCAAAGTGGGCTACGCATGGCCAATCACAGAGTCTAAAGTGGGCTACGCATGAATAATCGCACAGCCTCAAGATGGGGGATGCATGGCCAATCTCACACCCTTTCCAGGGGCCCTTTGCAATTGTCATGCAACTCAGGACCTTTGCACGGATTTTACTTTTCGCTCGCTTAGGACATTAAGAAAAAATACTATCTTTGGAAATCTAATTCAATTGTCCATAATTTGGTGGATCTTGAGAGGTAAAATTCCACCTATGTAAGTAGTTACACATGCTCAAAGTTGACCCTTGTAGAATCAAATACAAAAATTTTGCCAAATCAAAGGCTCTAAGCTCAACTTTGCTCTAAGTGTTTTTCTATGAACATTTTCACCTAAAAAGTACTCCACACACTAGGAAAATGATCATGAAACATGTATTCAAATACAAATCATGGGACTAGAATTTATAAATGCAAAAAAAATAGTTCAATTTCTAGAACAAAATACAGGATGTTACCCCTATAACTTGAGATGCTACCTTTATGGAATTGATAGGCTACAAGTGATGTTGATCCTTGTTGGAAAAACCCTTATTCCTGGTCAAAATACCAATAACACTATATTGATAAGATGGAAACCTCCATATGTCTTAATACACGCCCTCTTTGTGGTCGTTGCATGATCAACAACCTAAGAGAAAAGAATACTCATCTGCTATCAAATGCTCTGATGCCAAGCGGTGTGGAAAAACTAACCCTCTAATAAGTCTATGCACTATATCATGTACTGAATGACATAGACTAGGAGTATGTCTGACTGAATCAAGAAATCCAATTTTATACTCTGAGATAGACATAGAACTCTGGTGAACACCAACAAACCAAAATCTGGTTCGAGAATCACTTAATTTACCAAGAACCATTTCTAGTTGTGAAGACTCCACAACAAGACTTGAAATCCACAACACTGATCCTGAAGAACTGAGGAAGTGACAAACTCTATTGGAGCCTGGGATGGCTCCAAATTCCGTAGCTAATGCATAAGATTTTTAATATTAATCTCAAACTCCTTATCCTAATGTTGAGCTGAAACTCTAGTAACATGCGCCGAAGTCCCATCCATATTTATCAAAAACCTAGTTCTATCCATCTGGGAGAGAATGGATTCAAATGAGTACTTAGAGGTTTACCAAAGTATAGACACACAACAAGTAGTCAAGAATAGAATTTACTCAATGTTCCAAATAGCTTTCAAAGATAGGACACATACGTCTTCATATTGATCCGCAGGATTCCACTAGAAATTTAGCTCTTGTACAAACATACCCTAACCTAGGCTCTGATATCAATTTGTCATGACTCAATTTCTTAAGTCATGATGGCACCAACTATAACCTACCAGTACATAAGCAAACTATAATTCAAAATATCTAGAAATGGATTATTAAGAGAAATAACAAAAAATTGTCAAATAAAGAGAATAATATAGAATATAATCCAAAGACTAAGTGAAATTAGTACAAGAGCTTCTAATAAAATAGGCGTACGAACAAACTACAAGATAAAAGTAAAAGCCATCTCTAGGATACAAAATAATTAGTCTAATAAATAAGAGTGCGAGCGGGAATACTCTAAACATCAAAAGATTTCCCTATATCTCTGATCCATAGCTACTCAGCAAGATGCACACGTTAATAGAAAAATTTCATACTAGGATCTGTACGTTGCAGAAGTTTGGTAGGAGTACCAAACATATGGTACTCATACTACAAGAAATCTGGTTTTTAGTGGCGAAAAATGTCATCACTAAAGGATGAAATGTCGCCACTAAAGACTTTTTGCAGCAACAAATATGACGTTAGTAGTACTTCTAAAACTAAAGTTTATTGAAAATGAAAAAGTAAGGTCGCCACAATAGAAAAGTATTTGTGACGAGTTTTATCGCCATAAAAGGTAGACAATTTCACTGCAAATTGTATTTTGATAAAACACATATTGGTTAGGTTGCCACTGATATACAAGAATTAGCAGCGACTTTACCTCTGTAAAATCACCATCATATGCGATGACATATTTCTCACCACAAAATCTCAATCATCTGTGATGACTTATTTCTCACCACAAAAACCTATCTATTATTCGGGACGACTTATTACTCGCCACAAAATCACCATTATTTGTGACGACTCATTTCTCGCCACAAAACCCTTGCTATTAACTATGATGACTTATTTCTCGCCACAAAATCACCATCATCAGTGATGACTTTTTCCTCGCCGCGAAAAACATTCTATTAGCAGCAACCTTTGTCGCCACAAAATTAGTATCACTAGTGACCACATATTTATATTAGTAGCAACCCATGTCGCTCCTATTTATTTAAATGTTAGTGTTGACTCTTATATGTTGTTGCTAAAAATAAACTTATAATAGCAAAATTCATTGCCACATATCTACTTAATCATTAGTGGCAAGTCTCATTTTACCACTAGATTAAATATTGTGCTCAAATAAAAATATTGTTTTCATCAACCAAAGAATTGAATTTATTCAATACCTACATTAGACAAAATTGACAACAAATTTAAGAACTACATATAATATTATCTATTAAAAGATCACATAGCATTTTACAAAACATTCTCCGACTATATTTTACAAGTACTTCACTTACTAAGAAATCAACGATACATACATTAATAATGATATATATAGTACTTCAGTTTTATCAAATTCATACATATGATAAAAAATCTAACATGCATTCTACGCCTTCATGCTCCTCCTTAGTCAACCCATTGTTTAAGAACGACCCTGCCATTAAAACACACGAAGTCACTTTACGATTATAGAAAAAAAATGCATACATATACTGAATGAACTAAAAGGCAGTGGTGAAAATTTCATTAACAAGGTGCCAAGTTCTCCCCTGAAACGATTAATTCCAACTACACCCCTGAAAGGATTAAAGTGTACATAAATCTTGTAAACTATGTAGACCATAAAATGGTACTTCCAATATAATATCTCAATAGATCAATTTCCAATCTAATATCTCAATAGATTGTAAACTTTTTACACTAGAAAATGGTACTTCCAAATTCAAACAAACCTGTAGCTAGAAATTAGTCAGTACATTCCAATTAAGACAAACCTGCTGCTCTTCCCTACACAGCACTATACACTGTAGTTCTTAGTAGTTAGACCAATTTGACGCATCAAATCCAAAGGAAAACAAGTCCACGATATACTTTTTCAGGAGGTTCTATAACCTATACATCTTAACAAGCAAATGATATACTTTTTCAACAAGTTCTATAACCTATACATCTTAACAATAAAATCCTATACCTTCTGTATATTTATTTTTTAAATTTGATCTTTTTCGATGCAAATCTCAAGCTTTAAGCAATTCCATAGTTTGACAAAGATTCTTGAAATACAATGCAAATGTATCCCCACTTGAACTAGCTTTCAGGAAATTATCCCAATAATAAGAGGGAAAATGATATGGTGGGTCAATAAATTCATACCATCATATAAGATAATCAGATTATTACATTCAAGAGATCCAAGGGGGGTGGGTAGAATTACACTGACAAATAATCACCAAAGAGATTAAAAAAAGCAACAAACAAAGCTAAAAATAATGTCAATGGCTAGTTTTACTACAAAGCATCAATCACAGGAAATTACACTGACAACCAATCATCCTTTGTTTTCTTTCTTTGGTAATATTTCCAGAATTTTACTGTCCTTAGCTTATTTTCACATTTTTATTTGTAAATAATGAATTTATATTTATGACTTGTAGAAAAATGAATGTCAAAGTGCTGATGGTTCTTTTCTGGACAATGAGTTGGACAAGAAAGTACCTGATGCATTCCATCCATGAGAGCATCCATTTTTTCTTGAAACATTTTTTCTACTTCTCATTTCATGTGTTCACGCTCCTCTTCCATTTTCTTTTGTAAATCCTGATCGATATCTTTTTTCAAATCAGCAGCTATTTGTTCACGCTCTTCTAGCAGCTTTCTTTTCATGTCAAGTTGCATGTCTTGAGGCATACTTTCTACCACTAAAGACACACTAGCCTCTATGTTTTCCTATTGTGTTTGATTCTTTTTAGGAGGCTTCTTGCCATATCCTTTTCCTCGAACATATCCCGATCTCTCACCAAGAACTGAAGATAAAATTTTATCTCCGGTCATGCGAAGCTCGATCTCTTCGGACTGTTGTTCAACAACAAGTTGTAATTGTCCCTATAATGATAAACATTTACAACCATTGGTTAATATATTAAGATTAACTTATAGTACATCAAAAAGGTAATATGGTAGTGATTTCAGAAAATTACATGAATCTGTTTAGATTGAGGATCCATCCATACATGTTCTCCATTAACATTCTTACGTGTGTGTTGGATCTCTCAAATTTTATCTGGTGTATCTTTTTATCCTGGTAGAGGATTTCTCTACAATATCAAAAGGAAAAATATGTTTACATAACCAAAAAATTATATAGAATTATATAAATATCAAACAAGTATATGTAATAATAAGGGAACAAATATGATGTATCTTAACTGTAGATTCCTTTACTTCTGCAAATGATCTTTAACCAGAACAATGTTTAGTTATTTGATTTTCTCAATTTCTTTTGTTTCTCTCGCTGATGACCTGTACTTACACGAACAGATAGAAGTCAGGCTAAAAGACAGACACATCAAGTTGCAGGTTCACCATTTGGCATTTGAAATACACTAGTCTAAGAAACTGCAAAAGATGTGCTATTACTTGGCTTGCGGTTAAACAAAAAAACTTGATATGATAAGAAAAACATCCAGGTCTAAGGGAGTATAGAAGTTATATTTGAAGGTAAAGACCTATATTTTCTCAAACCAAATTTCAATTATGTGTTAGTTACCTTGAATTTATCACTGCCAAAATGTTCCACTAAGTGCTTCTAGTCATCTAACTCAACATCCTCAGGACGATGCGATAATTTATCTTTATAATTGCTATATCTAGAGTAGATAACATGTAATCGAGGTTTCCATGCTCTAAAAAGTCATTGCATAGTTCTTACCATAAAACCTTGCAACTTATGCTCTGGCAGCCCATTTCTAACTTCAAATTTGTCCTACACATTTGTTAAACAAACAGAAATTAAGAAATACTATTTGGTTTTAAAGAATAATATTAAAATACTATTCGGTCTGCAAGATTCACTTCTAAGAACACAACCTTAAAAGTCAACTTCTAAGCTCAGATTCTATTTTTTTGTGAACATGAAAGAGAAAGAAACCAACATGTCATGGCTATAGAGAATTAAGGTTTGCAAATGCTATACCAGGTCGCCCCCGTAAGATACGGGTAAGATTTCTCCATATATTAATGCAGATTACTCAAAAAGAAGCATTCATTATCACAGCCCATTTTTTAGCGATTTATGAAGATTCGTGACTTGTTATCCTCATTGATAACTAAATAGAGATTTTATCCAGAAAAAAAAATTTCAATCATACAAAGACACGTTAACTAGTCAATCGAACACACAACATAGTTTACTAAAGGTCACAGACAATGTAAGAAATTTTCCACATAGAATCTGATATAGTAACAGTCAAGTAAGATGCTTTCCAAGCTCAGATTTTGCTTTTTTTATGAACATAAAAGAGAAAGAAACCAATATGTCATGGCTGCAGACAACAGAAAAAGTATTTTCATTCATACAAAGACACCATAACAAGTCAACTGAACACATAACACTATTTACTAAAGCTCATAGAATATACAAGATGCTTTCAATAGAGAATATAATAAAGTAATAGCCAAACAAGAGAAGAAACCAATACAATATTAAGAGTCATTACCTTTACCCTATACCACATTGCTTCTCCACGTTT
>NC_061120.1:81656375-81689789 GCF_002878395.1 Capsicum annuum | reverse complement strand
TTAAGAGTCATTACCTTTACCCTATACCACATTGCTTCTCCACGTTTTAGAACTATCTTCTGGCAAATTCCATATCAAAATGAGACAGTGGTTATCATGATCCAACCACAGTAATTGATAATGTCTCTAGCTCCAAAACTCACGGCTCTATCAATGTTATCTGGAATCATTATTTTAATTTTTCCTCCATCTTTAAACTTAAAATCTACAGTTTTAGATTTGTATTTCCCTCTTTCTTTCTTTTTATTGATGTAGGAAACTGCAAACCAAAAGAATATATTATTATAAAACAAAATGTATATTTAGATTAACCCAACAAAGTTAGCTAACTTGCACCAGTTTCAACCTCTACACTAAGGCGTACACTTTTATATAGATTTCTTGATGATTGTGTCTCTGGGGATGTCCTTTGGATAGGGCCTATTTGCATTTGTTGTGTTTGCAGAGGTCCTTCACTTGGATTAGATGATTGTCCAGTCTCTAAAGAAGTCCCAACAACTTATATTGGTTGTATTTGTGGCTAGGATATTGTATTAGAACTTAAACGTTCTGGAAAACTGCCACGGCCACGTCCCGCACTTTCTCTTCCACTTCTACCTTATCCCACACTTCTCATTTTTTAATTAAACATTGGTATTCTTCTTCATGATATTTTTTAGTCATATTTATGAAATTCTTGAAGTTATTAATATGGACCTATCATCCTTAGAGAATAAGGATGCATATATATCATTCTTGAAAAATTCAAGGCTCAGCTTTGGCTTTTTCATGAACATGAAAGAGAAAGAAACCAACATGCCATGGTTACAGACAATGTTTGCAAATGAATGCTATACCAGGTTGCCCCCAAGACACGAGTAAGATTTCTCCACACAGTTATGTAGATTTTCTAGAAAGCAGCATTCATCATCACAACCTATTTTAAGGTGATTTATGAAGATCACATCACTTGTTATCCTCATTGATAACTTAATACAAATTTTATCCAGAAAAAGCATTTTCAACCATACAAAGACACTGTAACTAGTCAACCGAACACATATCACAATTTAGTGAAGCTCACGGACCATAGAAGATAATTTCCATAGAGACTATGATAAAGTAATAACAAATAGAAACTTATCACAAATGAATGTTTTGGATAAACTAAAAAATGAAGTATACAATATGATTTTAAATTATAATAGTTTCCTATACGCAGGTGCAGGACAAAAAGAATCAAACATGCATTCATTAACATTTTGAAGAGTACTATCAAGTTAGTGTAGTGATTAGGCTACCAGTACAGGGATGACCAGAAAAAATACTGGTGTGAAAATTATAGTGTTGTGAATAACGATATCAGCGATGTAGTTAGAGTTGCACTGGCATTCATAGAAGTTCTAGTTTCAGATATCGTGCCCCCAACCTTTGAACCAAATGTAACTGCCTCTACCTCTACTAAATCTAGAGTCATGATCTATAGATCCTATAAAAAATAATCAGCGAATTTAAGGGGCCATCAACGTATTCGGTCATAACAAAAAGACTTGAGGCTCAGATAAGTGATTAACTCAGGCAATGAGTTCTTTGACACTGCCATGGCTGCAAACCTGAGAATACGGGCTACCCCTCCAAGATACAGTCCTGAAACAACAATGCAAGGTTCTAGATTCTCAATAACAATCAATCATCACAGCCCTATCATTTTCAACCATACAAAGACACCGTAACTAGTCAACTGAACACACATCATAATTTAGTAAAGCTCAAAGACCATACAAGCTGATTTAAATAGAACATATGATACAGTAATAGTCAAACAAACAGAAACTAATCACTAATGTAATGTTCTAGACAAACTAAAAAATGAAGTAAACAATGTGATTTTAAAATATTATAGTTACCCATACGAAGGTGCAGGGGAAAAAGAATCAAACATGTACTCATTAACATTTTGAAGAGTACGAGAAAATTAGTGTAGTGATTAGGTTAGAAGTACAGGGATGGTGAGAAAAATACTAGTGTGATGCACCGGAAGCCATAGAAGTTTTAATCTCAGGGATTGTGCCCCCAACCTTTGAACCAAAGGCAACTGCCTCAACCTCCACCAAACCTAGAGTCATGATATATAGACCTCCTAAAAAATGATCAGCAAGTTTGAGGGGCCGTCAATGTATTCGATCATAGCAAAATACTTAAGGCTCAGATAAGTTATTAACCCTGGCAATGAGTTTTCTGACACTTCCATAACTACAAACCCGATAATAGATACAGGCCTGAAACAATAATGCCAGGTTCTATTTCTCAATAACAATCAATCATCACAGCCCTATTATTTTCTTTCCATTCCATTGTTATATGGTTTTGTTGTTGCTTTGCCAATGCAGTCTCTTAGAAATAGAGTATAACGGACAACACATCGCCAGTACTCTCAAACTCTTAAAGAATATTATTAAAAAACTATTTGGTCTGCAAGATTCACTTCTAAGCACACAATCAGTGAAGTCAACTCCCAATAGTACCTATGGTTTCTTCTGTTAATTAATTTTCTAATTAAACATCAGTCTTTTTCTCCATAATATTTTTTAGTCATATGTATGAAATTCTTGAAGTTATTGATGTGGATTTATCATACTTGGAGAATAAGGAGGCATATTTATCATTCTTGGAAAATTCAAGGCTCAGATGTTGCTTTTTTATGAACATGAAAGAGAAAGAAAACAACATGTCATGGTTGCAGACAATGTTTACAAATGAATGCTATACCAGGTCGCCCCCCAAGACACAAGTACGTAAGATTTCTCCACACAGTGATGTAGATTTTCCAGCAAGAAGCATTTATCATCACAACCTATTTTAAGGTGATTTGTGAATATCACATCACTTGTTATCCTCATTGATAACTTAATACAGATTTTATCCAAAAAAATTATTTTCAACCATACAAAGACACTGTAACTGGTCAATCAAATACACAACACAACCTTCTTATCTGAAGTGAGATGCACTACCACTACAACATGGATAACAAAAGGAAGAATTTCAGACTCAGCTAAAATGAGAGAATAAAGATAGTATCATGGTTGTAAATCCTATCGATGTTGTAAGACAAACTGTGAGAAGAGGAGCAATTGTATCGCGATTCCTTTGTACATACAATCAAGATTACTCGTCTATATTAGAGACTACAAAATTGGGTGGGCAAAGATAACACAAATCTCATATTGGGGGAACGATCCTTGAGACAAGAACTTCTATGGCTTTTGGTATAACTCTAACTACAACACTGATATCCTCATTCACTTCACTAATTGTCACTCCAATTTTTGCCTCCTTATCCCCGTAGTGCAAGCCTAGTAACCTATTAAACATTAAATAATAAACTTTTCTCTGCAATAATACCAAAAGGTCTACAAATTCAAAGATGAACTTTCAGCTTACCCAAATAAATATAACGATAACTCGCTAACAATTTTTAAAATAAAAAATTAAAAAAATACAAGAAATGAATTAGTGAGAAACATAAATTGTACCTTCGGCTCTAACCTCAAGAATTTTGATCTCGATTCCTTCGCCCTTCAACCTTACAAAATTCTGTTCCTACAGATTTTCTAATAAATTAAAGAAATTGCACATGCAATCTAAAAAATTACGTATATACCCAAAAGGGTTTGGACCACATACCTTGGAGCACCAACTTTGACAACCTTATTTGAGAAAAAATGAAAAAAAATTAGCAAAGACATTGCAAAAAATTGAGTTAATAGAAATGCATGTGAAAATAAAAAATGCATATACACCAACAAATCAATTTGAGGAATAACTTTAGAAAACCCTATTTTAGTAAACAAGAAATTTTTTAGGCATTTCATCTAACAAATTAAGATAACCCATTTAGAAATTTTGAGATTTGAGAAATGTTTTAACCAACAAACCTAACAAATTTCAGCTAACCCATTTAGAGAATTTTGTTTCTTCAATGGGTTTGGGATCTTGCTTGAGAGACAATGAAGGTTGAGCAAAGCTAGCTTGACCTTCAGCAGAGAGAGACGATGAAAGAGCAACTTGAGCTTCAGAAAAGAAAGAGACTATGAAAGAGAAATGAACTTTTCTTTCTTTTTTAATTATCTAAAAAGTCCTTGATTATATACATACCAGAAGCTTCCTATTATTAAAATTTTAAAAAATAAAATAATTTACTTTTAGTACCAATGTTGTCGCCAGAAAATTAATTCAGAGCCGACATTTTATTAGTAGTCACTAAAAAATGGAGAGAAAATTTTATTATTAGCGGGAACTAAAATTTTTATTATAGTTACAACTATTAGAGGCGACAAAAATTATCTGACGCTAAAAGATAATGTATTGCAACGATAATAAATATCGCTAATAAATACTATGTTTTTGCAGTAACATATTGACTCGCATAATCTAAAGTAGGAATATAATCTACTGGAAACTATCCAAGAATTTACACATAATACTGTTAAGGATGAATAAGGATAAACTATCCTATTCGAATAGTAATCAGGAACTAGAGTGCAGTGTCGTATATCACTAGCCAAAATATAAAGAAAAGTGAAAAAAGGATATAAAGTAGTAATACAAAGTCAAATGGTACATATAAAAATGTGAATAGGCAAGGAGATAGAGAAATATACGATAATTCCATATATATATATATATATATATATGACTAAACTTAAAGGTAATAACTTGAGGACGCCAATATAACATCTCAAGGATCCTAGCCAAGTAGGAAAGTTAATACTTGCATCATCCAGGTCCTTAACAATAATGTACTCTACAAATAGTAGATAAAGAAGAGTGATCAAAAAAATATCGACAATCTCGGATACGAGTCCATAACCAAACTTCAACAAACTAACCATAATAACCAACAATAAAGAAACTGGCTAGTTCCAACAATTAATAACCTAGTCGAGCCTCCATAGGCCCGCAAGGTTTAAGCAAACACTCAGGAAACAACAACTATAGCTTATACCTATGCAAGCGTCCTATGTAAAGGTTAGGGTCACATTCTATCCCAAATTTCCTAAAAAGGATAAGTCATGATACGCTAGTCATCAACTCATCATATAATCCCTATCTAGAATGCAATATGTACTATACACAATATCATAGATAAAAGTAGACTGAACGCTACCTCGATGTCGAACTGTAAAGGTTGAATCATTATTGAATTACACATATTTGCTTCACGATCCCAAAATATTGTCATGTTATCAAAATCATTATCTACATGTTAATATGAGTAAAATGATATCAATATTTCTAAAAACTTTGAGCCCAAAATAGATAAAAAAAAATGGGCATGTGGGGCCTGTTAAATAAATTTAAAAATTAAATCCATCACAAGGTCCCCTGAAGGATACGGAATGGGTGCTCAAAAGTTGAGCACAAACGAAACACAAATCAAGGCTTAAATCACCCCTAAAGCAAAAAGAGTCTAGACCTAAAATAAAGAATTAATCAAATTTTTGGATGAAATAACCCGAGAATATAAAGAAAAAAGGGTCAAGGAACGATGGGTTGATTTACCTGACCTTATTAAGATGAAATCCCAATAAAGTTCAAGCTCCAAAAGCCTCCAATGGTGGAAAAAATATTGGAAAATAGAGGAAAATCACTAAAGAGGGGTATTACAAGTTGCCAATGTTGATTGCTAAAGCGGTTTGATAATTTCTAAAGCAACAAATTGGTCTCTTAAGCCATCATGACTTGGCCGGGCAACTTTTGCTAAAGTGATTTCCTGGTCATTAAACCGACCACCACTAAAGAAGTGATAAATAAACCATGCCTTGACTATTCAGCATCACTAAAACAACTATCCTTAAATGGTCATTTGGCCGCTTAAGAAGCTGTACCAGCAACTTGAGACATCAGATTTGCTAAGTTAAAATGGACTCCGATCGGGTGCTCAAAATTCATTTGAAACCACGTATGCAAAAAAAAAAAACTTTGATAACATAATAAATTCGACATTTTTAACTCAAATGAACTATCTAAAATTTCATTCGAGATTATTTTGATTAAATATGGGTTTTATACCTATAGTTTCTTTATTTATTAAATCTACCCAATATCCCAAAATGATTCTGAACTCCTCGAGACCTGAACTAAGGGTCCCCTGAATCTAAACTCAACATTCTGGAGATGATCGCGTCATCGAAATTATCACTCAAGATCATTTATTGGGTATTTCCGTCTGAGATCAATTCTTTAACAGTGAAAGATCCAAAATAAGAAAATGAGACTACACTTCAAAAAAACTTATCCGATAATCAAACTGACAGTTTTGAAAAGTCATGAAAGACCTATACACTATGAGAAGGCTTGAAACCCCAGAAACACTCAAAAAATCAAGGAAATTACCTTGAAGGTCATTACACTTGTCATGACATTTAAGAAGTAGCTATAAAATGATAAATTTTAAGTTTCGGAAAATGAAAAAAAATAATAAAGTAAATAAAGGATTAGATGATAAAATTTATCTTGATTTTATAAACTGAACAATTAAAGTATATATATATTTTTAGCATTGAATACAAGAAAAGTGGATGAAGGAATTATACATACATATATATAGAGAGAAAGAGTGATAGAGAGAAACACACATTCATTCCTTTATAATTTATGTGACATTTTCTTATAATTTATTCTAAGAAAAATGATATCTTTTTAAAAATTAGAAATAACTTACAATTCATTTGGACCACAAATTTTTGAAACACTTATTTTTTAAAACAATGTCCAGCCAGTCTTGTCACACAAATTACGACACAGGAAACAATAGATTATTTTTTTTAATTTATCAAAATTAAAATTGACATGAAAAGTTGTGTTATTGTAATTTAACCTAACGTGACAGTTTAAAAAATTTATATACTATCAGTCGAAAGGAGATAAAATTTGCAGGAAATTTACTAGTAAAGTAAATTGGCACTTCCCTTAGTTTTTCTTTTTCGGTATTTTTATGAGTTGTAACCCCCCTCCTTCCCCCTCTCTCTAAAAGAAACATTTGTATTCATCAGATTTGTGACTTTCATCTTTTTAGTCAACTCCTAATTTTCCACTTACTTGCAAGCAAAAGTTGAAGGGAGTCTTGGACTAACTGGTAAAGTTGTTGCCATATGATCAAGAGGTTACGAATTCAAGTCGTGGAAATAACTTCTAGCATAAATACAAGGTAAGACGGCATACGATGCACCCTTTGTGGTGGGCCCTTCTCCAGACACCGCGCATAGCAATAGCTTTAGTGTACCGGACTGTTCTTTTTTTTTTTGCAAGGAAACGATTCTCTGGGCTTCTCTTTGCCAATTTTGTAAGCCCTCATTGTTCCTCCACCATCAACACTAATTATACCACTTTCCTTTTTTCTCTCTCTCTATATATATACAAAAAATTGTACAAGTCTTTATAATTTCTTCTTTGCAAAAAATTTTAACAAGAAATTAACTCTCTGTCTTCGTCATCATTGTAATTTTTTAGATATATTCATATAATGGTGAGAGGTAAAACTTGGATGAGGCATATAGAAAACACGACAAGCAGGAAAGTCACTTTCTCCAAGAGGGGAAATGGGTTGTTAAAGAAAGCCTTTGAACTTTTAGTTCTTTGTGAAGTTGAGGTTGGATTGATCATTTTCTCTCCTAGAGCCAAGTTTTATGAATTTTCTAGCTGAAGGTAATACGTATTGTTCCTATTTGTGATTAGACTTTCAAAAATAACTTGATTACCTCCACGAGGAGATCTAGGTACATTATACCCTCCCAAGATTCACTTTTAGGATAAGGGTATGATGTTTTTATCGTTGGTCCTTAACTTTTTGAGAATTTTATTAGTAATACCTATATGACCTAGCTAGATAAATACTCTTGAAACTATGGTTTTCTTTCAGATCTTATTTTTTAGTTACCAGGAAAATCAAACCAAAATTAACTACATATGTAAATAATTTGAGTTTTTATAGAGATGTATGGTTTTTTATTTTAATTTTGACTTAAAAACACTTAAGAAATTAACACAATATAACCTTATTACTACTTGACTAACAATTTCTTCGTGAAGATAGTACTATCTTTTATGAAGATCAATAATTAGTTAAATTCCATTTGGTTCTATTTTTCATCATAGGTGAAAAAAGTTAATGGTAGTACAAGCCCCAAGTTTCATTAGAGTCCTTAATTACCATAAGATAAAACCCTAGGGGATGCATTATTTTTCAGTAACACATCTAATTTTTCACATCCAATTTAAATATAGGGAACAAAACCACGTAGTAGATCTACATTAGGTATAGATCTACTAATGTAGAGAGATAAGAAATTTTTTTCCTAGTGCTTTAACAATATCATAAACACTCAAGAAGAAAGATTCTTAGAATGTGGTTATGAATAACTTTATGTCCTAGCTAGTGATTCAAAGTGTATTTGGAGAAATTCTTTAGTTGCAATAACAATGATTCAACTGCACGAAAAAAGTATGTAATCTATTGTTCTTGCTCTGTATTTTACTTCAAGTAACAATACAATGTCAACTCATTCATTTTACTCCTATTGAATGATGTATATCTATAGAAATTTATGTGAAACACCCCAGGTTTGTACCCTTAAAAAGTTTCTTAGTGTTTGCCTATTGTACATCATATGACTTGGGGAACTTCTCCTATGATGTGGTATGATTTGGTTGGTCTTGGTCGTATGGTGACTAGTGTGGGTTAGATGGTTTCTATCCAAGTTATGGTTGGAACATAAAAGTCTTATGTTAGGGTACGAATGGTAAGGTGTCAATCGTATGTTGCCTTAAGTTAAAACTAGGTAATTCCATCCTGCTTACAGTACGATTTCATGGTACTAATCGTATGGTTAGGTATGGTTTGGCGTGGGTGGTCGTATGCTAGACAGTTTTGGGGTCTAAGGGAAGGCCTAGGGTAAGAGTGGTGGGTACTACTCGTATGGTAGGATACGATTGGTAGGGGGGAGGAATTTTAAGTAGTTTAAGTTAAGGGTAATCTGGATATTTTCCCTCTTAACCTCTTAAGGCCCCATGACTTATAACACTCTTAGGGCTTTATTTAACCTATTTGAAATAACTCAAACCCTCTTAAAACACTCTCAAATTCTATCAAGGCTCTTGCGTCAATGAAGCCTAGGGTTTCATCAATAGGGTCAATTTGGGGCTTACAAGGGTGATTTCTATTCGTCATCTTCATAATTTAAGGCATGTTACTCCTCCATCATTGTTAGTTCCAACTAAAGACATGTTTTATGAATTTTTTTCATGTCATAATTATTGTATGGTTTTTTATTTTCAAATATATATGGGGGTTTTGGTTACAATGGTTGGTTATGGTTTTTCCATGTCATTTATTTATGGTTTTCATATTATAATGGTGGTTTGAACATTTGGATGGATGGGAATGGTTAATTGGTACTTGGTTTTGGCTTTGTAAAAACTATGCCCCCAACATGTTCGATAAAATGCCTATGAGAATGTTTTTGATTAAATTGTTCGACTTTCATTAAACTATTGCATGGTATAACTTGGTAATAGAACTCTAAATGGTATAAATAGTTTAAATAGTTTGGAATGGTTAAATGGTAAGGTTTTGGTGGTTATAGTTGGTCTAGTTGAAATACTTGTAGGATACAAAGGAATTCCCTAAGCAAGCATATTAACAAATATCTTGTGGGCTACATGAGATTCCCCCAAGACAACTTGATAATGTAATCTATGCGTACATGTAAATCCCTTCTTCAAAAGGTTTTCTAAGGAAATTGCTTACAATCTATAGTTGGAATGATTATAACACTACTTATAGGCTTGGTTAATAACAAATTGGTGGTTTGGTTGTATATTAATGGTTTAATTAGGAAAGAATGGCAGGGTGTGATTGCAAACCGTGATGGTGTAAGTCCAATTGTCGGATACTGGAAACTTATGTTTGCTACCTTGAGGATTAAAAATGGTGATCATATATGATACTTTTAGGGTAAAAGGAAATACCCTAAGTGCACTTGTACATATGTATCATGGAGAGCAAAGGGTACTCGGGAATCCACTTCTTATATGGTATCTTTGGTTCGTGTAGATACATGCATCAGGGCTTATTCAGGAGGTTATATTTGACCCATATAGCCCGTGGATGGTTCTAGGATGGTTAAGCTACACATACCCAGTTTAATGATTTTAAAGACATGCTAAACCTGGTTCCCTTTTCCAGTATATTTGTATTTATGTATGTATGATTATGAATTCATGTGGTTGATTTACTTGGTTTTAAATATTGGCATCATTTTATTCTTATCTTTAGTACTTGCTAGCATTTACCCGCTAACCTATCTTTCGGCAACTGTATCCCCAAGCGATGCAATAACCGAACGTTCCACTCCTCCTACCTAGTGATCAGATTTGGGATCAGCTATTGGATTGAAC
The DNA here is from genome assembly GCF_002878395.1 of Capsicum annuum. Classification (NCBI taxonomy): domain Eukaryota; kingdom Viridiplantae; phylum Streptophyta; class Magnoliopsida; order Solanales; family Solanaceae; genus Capsicum; species Capsicum annuum. Next base: position 81,679,349 of record NC_061120.1, on the reverse strand, counting down.
TGGTGGGCTTCCATATTCTAGAAGGCTTTATTTTATGTCATGGATGTCTTTACATCCTATAGTTATTTCATAAACATTGGTTTTGGCTATGGTTGGGGGCATGTCCCAGTCGGATATGTTATACTTTTGGTTGATGCTTTGTAGGAGTACTATGCATTGGCATGGGTGGTGTCGATAATAGTGTCAGCTTAGTATTGGCATTGGTATTAGGGATGACACTAGTTGACTACATTTGATTTATGATGGTTTCATTTTGTTTTGGATAATATATTTATATATTATATTTGGAACTCATATGGTATGGGATATGTGGATTAGTTTACGATGTGGTTATTGGATGGGATTTTGATGGTTGGACTTGTTTTGGTTAGTAACAATCATCAACTTATGTCAGAGTTTGGATTGGTACAAATATGTTATTTTGTAATATGTTTGGAATTCATCTAACTCAGGGTATGCATTTGGATGGTTAGGTTATATATTAGGGGTGTTCCCCAGGCCTAGTTGGACTTGGAATGCCCATTACAACAAGGCCCCAGTTCAGGTCGTATCAAGCTGGTATCATAGCTTTAGGTTCATGGTCAATTGGGAGTCCATAATGCCGTGTCGAGTAGAGTTTCTTTCAAGGGTGTGTAGCGTACCACACTCATAAGAGAAACTCTACAAGGCATTTAGGAATGTTTCACTTCTTTTTGTTATATTTTCAAGCTTGGAGTCTAAGGTCTTGGATTCTTCTTATTTCTATTTTTTTGTCTTTCCGATCATGCCGCAAAGGTCTAAAGCTCATGAAAATTTCTCTTTCCCAACTAGGGATGATATTGATAGGACACACTCTTCTCTTGGGATCCATACTTAGTCTGGGGGTCTAGTCCTTGACTTTTTTGGAGTGTTACTAGTTCCTTCTAGTCCTCCCATGCTTCTTAGGAAAATATTATGAATGCAGAGTTTTGTCAGTTGATTTATGTGATTGGTCACTTGGTAGCTTCTCAGGCTGAGTGTAGTTCATCTGGTAAATTATCTTTTGTGGTCACAAGGGTTGGCAAGATCATGAGGTTGAATCCTCTTACTTTTACTTATGTTAAGTGGGGGAGGATCCTTAGGATTTTCTGGATGAGATAGAAAATATCTTCAAGGTTATTCAGACCACGAATGTGGAAGGGGTGAATTTTGTTGCCTATCAGATAAATGATATGACATACCAATGGTATAAGGAATAAGATTAGGAAAGGGGAGATATTGAGGAGTTATTTTTATGGGATACTTTTTCTAATGCTTTTCTGGATTGTCTCTTTCCTCAGGAGCTGAGGAAAGCGAAGGCAGAGGAATTTGTTAATCTGAAATACGGGAAGATATTGGTCAAGGAGTATGACTTGAAATTTCACTAGTTGTCTAGGTATCCTACAAAAATGGTGTTGGATATAAAGGCCAGGATAGGAAAGTTTACTTTAGGATTATTTTGTGAGTTGATCCATAATAGCAAGACTGCATATCTAATCAAGGACATGAATATTTCTAGGTTGTTTATTCAAAAGCAATAGGTAGAAGAGGAAAAGAGAAAGCATTTTGAGGTAGGTGAAAGATAGGGTAAGAGTTTTAGGTTATCTTAGTAGGGTAGACAACAGCAAAGTGTTCGAGATGGTGGTAAGTTCCCAAATAAGAAGTGGGGGAGTTCTAGTTCTTTTTCAACAACTAGTTCTTTTTACCCGAAGTAGTTGGGTGATAGGCGTTAGCAGGGTGGCGATAACTTCAAGGCATAGAGTGCCCAATCTCAGGCTAGAATGGCCAAGTCAGCCTCAGCATGTCCTCCTTGTAGATTTTGTAGTCGGTTACATCGTGGTTTTTGTAATGAGGGGAGGGACATATTTTTCAAATATGGTCAGTCAGTCCATATGCTCAGAAATTGTCTGATTGGTAAGGATACTTTGGGGGCCAATAAGGTTTTGGTTGCCTCTTCATCTTTTTCTTCACCAAAGGGTGCTGCTTCTACAATCGTTTCTACTTTTTGTACCAGTACAGAGGGAATCTATAATATGCACTCACTACCTGACATGAGTTTGAGACATCGCCTGATGTCATGACCGGTACGTTGAAACTCTTTTCTTGGGATATTTATTATTTATTTGATCTTGGGTCTTCTCTTTCTTATGTTACCCTATTTGTGGTTTTGTATTTAGGTTTTTGTCCTGAGGTTATTTTGGATCTTTTTTGTTTCTACCTCATCAGGTGACTCTGTGGTTTCTAAAAGAGTCTATAGAGGGTGTGTGGTATCTGTTGGTTGTAAGGAGATTTTGGTGGATTTGTTCAAATTAGATATGGTAGTTTTTTATGTCATGTTGGGGATAGAAGGATTAAACTCATTCTACGCATCCTTAGATTGTTGAACCCATAAGGTTGTCTTTAAGTTCCCTGGAGAATCGATTATTAAATGAGTGGGTGGTTCCCTAGATTCTTTGGGGAAGTTTATATTATATCATAGTGATCAGAGGTTAATCTCTAAAGGGTATATCTATTATTTGGTCCGGGTTAAAGACTCTTAACTAAAAAGGTCCTTCTTTGCATTTGGTTCCAGTGGTGAATGAGTTCTTGGAGATCTTCCCGGATAATCTTCCTAGTGTTTCTCCGGATAGCGAGATTGAGTTTGGGATTGATCTTGCACTAGAAACTAGTCCAATGTATATTCCTCCTTATAGAATGGCTCGTTCTAAGTTGAAGGAACTTAAGGAGCAACTTAAGGATCTTTTGGATAAGGGTTTTATCTATCCTAGTGTGTCCCCGTAGGGTGCACCGGTGCTATTCATGCATAAGAATGATGGTATCTTTCAAATGTGTATAGACTATAAGCAGTTGAATAAGGTGACTGTGAAGAACAAGTATCCTATTCCAAGGATAAATCACTTGTTTGATCAGTTGCAAGGTGCCAAATTATTTTCTAGGATAGATCTTTGGTCAGGGTATCATCAGCTTAAGATTAGGGAGGTGGATGTCCCTAAGATAGATTTCCGCAATTGGTATAGGCTCTTTGAGTTCTTGGTTATGCCATTTGGTTTGACCATATGCCCCGGTTGGATTTATGGATTTGATGAACAGGGTCTTCCATCAATTTATGTATTTTTTGGTCATTGTGTTAATAGATGAGTGTACTCTAAGAGTAAGGTGGATCAATCCAATCACCTCTGTGTGGTGTTGCAGACCTTGAAAGATCAGCAGTTGTATGTCAAATTCTCTAAATGTGAGTTCTGGTTAACGCTGTCACTTTTTTGTGCCACATTGTTTCTAGTGAGGGAATAATGGTATGCCCATAATAGGTGGCGGTGGTTAAGAAGTGGCCTAGACCCATGACTCCAACTGATATTCAGAACACTTAGGTTTAACTAGGTATAGGAGGTTTGTGGAATGTTTTTTGACAATAGCTTCCCCATTGACTAAGTTGAATCATAAGAAGGTAAATTTCTCTTAGTCGAATGTTTGTGAGGGTAGTTTCGAGAAGTTGAAGGATAAACTAACTTTAGCTCCAGTATGACCTTTCTCGAAGGCAATGAGGGGTTTGTGATTTATTATGATGCATCTCGGGTAGGACTTGGTTGTGTTCCGATGCAACATGGGAAGGTGATAGACTATGCTTCTAGGTAGTTAAAGCTCCATGAGAGGAATTATCCTACTAATGATTTATAGCTGTTAGTTGTGGTGTTTGCAGTGAAAAATCTAGCAACAGTATTTATATGGAGTGCCCGTAGACATCTTTTTTTATCATAAGAGAATGCAGTATGTGTGCACTCAGAGAGACCTTAACCTCAGGCAGAGGAGATGGCTTAAGCTTCTCAAGGACTAAGTGTAATACCCTGTAAGATCCTAGCTCAATTCAACTCACAGTTGCATGTTTAAGTGGTCCAAGACTTGGAAATTTCACTAAATATAGAGGACATAGTCATTTTCAAGACCCCAAGACTTCAATTATTTTTATTTTTATCTTCCCAACTTCAAGACTGTTGATTTTTAATTGATTCATGATTGTTCAAAGTGTCTCGGGTAAGTTTCGAAGTTTTTGGACGAACATAGGGGCATGTTTGGAAAACCAAAATAGAAGCACCACCGGGATAGGTAGGCGCCGCCCCCTTTAGACCACCGGGGTAAGGCGAGCGGCGCCCAGGTTAGCCCCCTGCTCTTAGGCAGGTGCCACCCGGGGAAGTCCACCGCTCCAAGGCCTGCGTTACCCCTACCCATTCCGCCCAGTTTTTGTTTATTAACATTTAAGGGTATTTAGGTCAATTCCATTCACCCAATTCGTCCATAAAAGGAATTGGGGTGCTCAACGTGTATTATTTGCCCTTTTACTCATAAATCTTCTCAAGAAAACCATCTTTCATCCCACTAACAAACCCTAACTTTTCCACAAGAAATCAAGGAATTTAGCCTTCAAGTTCAAGAAATTCTAAAGGAACCTTCGAGAATTCATCTAGTATGATATATGGAATGTTCATCCATGTGTCTCTTTCACCAATCGAGCACAAAACCCCTCTCTGGTTTAATTTATGATTTTATACATGTTCAATATGAAATAAATCCATGAATCTCTTGTTAATTCAATTACAAGTTATGTTTTCAAGTTGAATGAGTCATATGATGTTTTGAATGTTGTAATTCCCATGTCATGTTCAAGTGAATTTCATGTTAAACTGTTTAATTATTAATTTATCCATTTAATCATATTGTTTCCTCATGTTTAAGACATTCCCATGTTCAAGTTCATAATTTTCACATATTTGATGAAATTCCTATACTTTTAGGTTTGAACTATGATCCCATAATATCATTTTAAAAACTTATTGTCTAAATTTATGGTTTTATAGTGATTGTGGGTTGTGAACACCTGATACCTACATATTTTACATGATTTTAGATCTTCTAAGTAATAATTTAGTGAAACCATGAGTCTTGTTATTTACTCAGATATTTATGATCATAATGAGCCCTATCAATTATCAGAAATAAGGTCTAGTTAAATTTAGTTCAGCTGGGAGTAGGATATAACACAGAACAAATGCAGGGATGGCAACTTCCCCGTCAGTTACGCAGAGTCATTAGTAGCATTCCTTGTATTCCAGAACTACGTAGCCAATGTAGGACATGAAGGGTCACCCATCAGTTTTGGGTTAACTTTCTCTCAGGGGTTACTCATCAATTTATGATTAATACCCTAGTCCTTTGGGACATCATATTAGCTGATCCACACAGTCAGTCTTGGTACCCGTGGTACGATATTGACACCCTTCGATCTGGGCTTACAAGTTGGACCCCTATTAGCTCAGATTGGGGCATGTCGGTTACATGATACATTCTACAATTTCAGTAAGTATTTTAATGTATTTCAGTTCAGATTTGCTTGACCAAACGTACAGATCAAATTTACAATTATTCAGTTATACATATTTTAGTCTCTCAATTTACAAATTATTTCAGAAGTATGGTTATGCTTGATCTTACATCCTCAGATTTTACATGTTCATGCATTTATGCTCAATTATCTTATGCATTTCAGTCATCCCTCATCTCATATAATAGTACATTCAAAATACTAGTGGCATACTTTTTCTTGCACTATGTTGTCTTATAACATAGGTTTGGCTCCTCATTTTCCTAACCATCCATCAAGGACTTGATTTATTTATCTAAATTATCTCAGTGTAACTCAGCAGTAATAGTGTTAAGTCCTCATCCATCAAGGACTTGATTTATTTATCTAAATTATCTCAGCATTTTCTTATGTTTAGACAGTCGGAGTTAGTTGGGGGCTTGTCCCATCAGCTCCTCAGTCAGTTTAGAGGCTTTCAGACAATCAGTTATATAGTCAGCCAGTTGGTTCAGTACTATCAGTTATTATAGACATTTTTGACATGTCATTTACTTATATTCAGCATTCATATTTTCAGTATTTTATCATCTTATCTTCTACATATGTTAAATCAATGCCATTTTATTTTGTACTCACAGCAAATACCAGCTCATGGGTTAGCTTATGGTCTCTTCAGATCGTAAGAATCATTGTCGCAGCTTGGAGGTAGCCACAAGTTGTGAAAAAATATGGTATTAGAGCCTAAGGTTTCATCGTGTCCTAGGGAGTCTAAAATCTGTGTTGAGTAGAGTCTTGTGCATCGGTTTAAAGCGTACCACACTTCTAGACAAAAGGCTATGAAACTTTTTAGGAAAGTTTCCCTTCTTTAAATGTTTATGTTGTGCAAAAGAGCATGATTCTCTATTTAAATACTCCTTCTAACTCATCCTTTGTTCCATTTATAGATAATGCCTGCCAAAAGAAACAACAGAAGAAGGAATAGGGATCAACCCGCGTCACTGCCTGTTCAGGAAGATCCCCTGAAGGAGTATGTCTCTCACACCAAATTCATTTTTGCTTTACTACTTTATCCCATTTAGTATATTCTTAGAATAACTAGCAAGGCATTACCCCATCCAATCCAGTAGCTAATACAGTTACAATTAGGAATTGGGATTTCACCCGGATGAATCCCCTTTTATTTTTAGGATCCAGCCTGAAGATGATCCCTAGGATTTTCTTGAAATAATTCAGAAGGCGAATGATATTATGGGCATCACTACGAGTGAGAATGCAAATTTAATTGCGTATCAGTTGAAGGATGTAGCTCACACCTAGTTTAAGTAGTAGAAGGAGGACCGAAGTGTTAAGGCAGGGCCTGTTTTGAGTGGGAGGAGTTTGCCATAGCTTTCTTAGATAGATTCTTTCCCTTAGAGTTCAGATAAGCCAAGGTGTAAGATTTCATCAATTTGAAACTGGGTAATATGAGTGTGAAGGAGTACACACTTAAGTTCACTCAACTGCTGAGGTATTCTCTTTCGATGGTGGCTAATAATAGGCCTAGAATGAGTAAGTTTATGTTTGGTATAGCTGATAGTATGGTCAAGGAGTGTAGGACCACTATGTTAATTAAGGAGATGAACTTATCTAGACATATGGTTCATGTTCAGCAGATTGAGAAGGAGAAGCATAAAGAAATAGGGAGAGACAGAATAAGAGGTCCAAAATAGGTAGTTTTAACATCTCTCAACAAAGGTCAGAGGGTGGTGACCATTCTTAGTTTTGTCAGAAATTTTCAAGCCCAGCTCCATCTTCATCTAGTGCGCCAGTGCCTAAGTTCAGGCAAAACAGTCGGTGTAGAGCACTAGCCTCTAAGTCCTAGGGTAGTATGTGTAGTGGCTATAGTAATCCATCCTATGGGAAGTATGGTAAGAATCATCAGAGAGTGTGTAAGGCTAGTAGTGATGTGTGTTTTAGATATGTCAAGCCATTCCATAAGATCAGAAAGTGTATGGTGGTAGTGCAGAGGGGCAGAAATGATCGCCAACATGGCCAGACTACTTCTTCAGTAGCTCCAGTAGGTATCTTGGTTAAGAAGGGTGCTAATTCCAGCGCTACTAGTGGGCAGCGTTTGAATAGGTTATATGCACTTCAAGATCGGCATAATCAGGAAAGTTCTCCTCATATGGTTATGGGTACGTTATAGGTTTTACATTTTAATGTTATAATATATTAGACCCCGGAGCTTCACTTTCCTCTATGACCCCTTACATAGCAATAGACTTCGGTGTTAGTCCCAAAACTTTAGCTGAACCCTTCTCAGTGTCTACTCCAGTAGGTAGCTCTATTGTAGCCAGGCAGGTAAACTGGAATTTCTCGGTCACCGTAGCTTAGAAAGTTACCTCAGTTGATCTTCTAAAGTTAGAAATAATGAATTTTGATATCATTCTTAGCATAAATAGGTACCATTCTTGTTATGCCTCAGTTGATCGCAGAAATAGAATCATTCAGTTTCAATTTCTGAAAGAACCTGTCATTGAATGGAGGGGTAATACCTTAGTGTTTAGGGGTCAATTTTTTTCATAACTCTGAGAAATAAAGATGATATCTAAAGGGTGTTTTTAGCATCTTATTCTAGTCAAAGACTCTAGTTCCAAGACTCCGAGTCTTGAGTCAGTTTAAGTAGTGTGGGAATTTCCAGATGTATTCCCTAACGATTTTCCCGGAGTTCCTCTCGAAAAAAAAAATCAACTTAGAAATAGATCTCCTTCCAGTGACCTAATCGATCTCTATTTCAACCGTCAGAATGGCTCTAGTTGAGCTTAAAGAGTTTAAAGAACAGTTAAAAAATCTCTTAGATAAGGGTTTAATCAGGCCCAGTGTTTCCCCATGGGTACTCCCATCTTGTTTGTGTGTAAGTAAGACGATTCCCATAAAATATGCATCGACTATCATCTATTGAACAAAGTCACAATAAAGAATAAGTATCTGCTCCCTAGAATTGATGATTTGTTCAACCAACTTAAGGGTGGCAGTTGTTTCTCTAACATAGACTTTAGATCTGGCTATTATCAGCTTAGAGTAAGAGAATGTGACATTTCAAAAGAAGCTTTCAGAACATGGTATGGTCATTTTTAATTCTTAGTTATGTCTTTTAGACTAACAAATGACCTTGCAGCTTTCATGGAATTGATGAACAGGGTGTTCAAGCAGTACATAGACATGTTCATCATAGTTTTCATTCACGATATCCATGTCTATTCCCGTAGTAAGAATGATCATGCAGACCATCTGATAATTGTGTTACAGACCTTTAGAGCTCATCAGTTATTCACTAAATTTAGCATGTGGAAATTTTGGATTAGATCAGTAGCTTTCCTTATCCATATTATTTCAGGTGATAGTATTAGAATTGACCCTAAATAGATCAAAGCCACATGGAACTAGCCCATAACCATCTCTCCATCAAATATCAAGAGTTTTTTAGGTTTGGATGCCTATTACCAGTGGTTTGTTGAAGGGTTTTCTTTTATTGCATCCCTCATATCTCGACCGACTAGAAAGAAAGTCAAATTTTAGTGGTCATATTCTTGTGAGATGAGTTTTCAGGAGTAGAAGACTCGACTAACTTCTACTCTAGTATTGACTTTGCCAAATAGTTCAAATGGATTTGTAGTTTACTGTGATACTTCCAGTGTTGGTCTTGGTTATGTATTGATATAGAGAGATAAGGTCATATCCTATGCCTCAAGATAGCTTAAACCCCATGAAAAAAATTATCCTACTCGTGACTTTGAGTTGGAAGTTGTTTTGTTTGCTCTAAAGACTTGGAGATATTACCTTTATATGGTTCATGTTGATGTGTTCACTAACCATAAGAGTTTACAGTACATGTTCACGCCGAAAGATCAAAATCTTCATAAGAGAAGGTGGCTTGAGTTGTTGAAATTATGATATGAGTATGTTGTATCATCCGAGCAAGGCCAATGTAGTGGAAGATACCCTTAGCAGATTATCTATGGGTAGTGTTGCCCACATTGAGGAGGCTAAGAAGAAGTTAGTCAATAAAGTTCATCAGCTTTCTAGATTAGGCATTTGGTTGGTTGATTCATCTAAAGGTAGTGTATGGGTTCAGAATAGTTCAGAATCATCATTGGATTCCTAAGTGGAAGAAAAGCTTGATAGGGATCCTAGTTTAGTTAAGTTGAAGGAGGTAGTTAGAGATTAGAAAGTAGAGGTTTTCTCCCAAGAGAGAGATGGTGTGCTTCATTAACAGGGTAGGTTATGTGTTCCGTTTGTTGATGGTTTAAGACAGTGAATACTTTCAGAAGTGCATGGTATGCGATACTCTATCCATCCAAGACCAACTAAGATGTACCGTGACTTGTGGGAAATTTATTGATGGAGTGCTATGAAAAAGGATATTGTAGAGCTTATGGCTAGGTACCCAAATTGTCTGCAGGTCAAGGTTAAGCACAAAAGGCCTAGTGGTGCATTGCAGGAGTTCAACATCCCCACTTGGAAGTGGGAAGTGGTGAACATGGATTTTTTGATAGGGTTGCCTCGAACGTGCCATCAGCATGATTTGATTTGGGTTATTGTGGATAGAATGACCAAATTAGCTCATTTATTTCCATTTCATACTTCATACTCAGCTCAAGATTATGCTAAGATTTATATTATGAGTTGGTTAAGTTGCACGGGATTCCATTGTCTATTATTTCATATAGATGTACTCAGTTTATCTCTCACTTTTGGAAAGCTTTTCAGAAAGAACTTGGTACCCAAGTTCATCTCAGTACATCTTTTCATCCTCAGACGGATGGTTAGGCAGGGAGGACCATTTAGACCTTAGAGGATATGTTGAGGGCACGTGTTATACACTTTTGAGAAAGTTGGGATGACAACTTGCCTTTGATTGAGTTGGGTTACAACAATAGTTATCACTTCAGTATTCAGATGGCTCTATTTGAGAAACTCTATGGAAGAACATGTAGATCTCCTATTGGTTGGTTTGAGGCTGGTAAAGCTACATTGAAAAGGCTAAATGCACTGTTTGATGCTATAGAGAAAGTTTAGATGATACGAGAGAGGCTAAAGACAGCCCAAAGCAGTAAAAATCTTATTCAAACTTGAGGAGAAGGGATCTTGAATTTGAAGTTGGTGATTTAATCTATTTGTAAATTTTTCCTATGAAAGAAGAGAAGAGATTTTGCAGAAAAGGAAAGCTCAGTCACCGTTATGTTTTCCTGTATAGAATTTTGAGTTGTTTTTGGGAAAGTAGCTTATGGACTAAAGATTTCTGTAGATTTAGCATCAGTACATTTGGTATTTCATGTTTCTTTGTTAAAGAAATGTATTGGTAATCCAGTTATTGTTGTTCCTTTAGAAGATATGAATGTTAAGGATAGACTTTCCAAAGAAGAAGTTCTTGCTAAGATCCTTGCTCGTTAGATCCGTAGACTATGGAATAAAGAAGTTTCCTTGGTTAAAGTTCTTTGACGGAATTAGTCTGTTGAGGGAGCCACTTGGAAAGATGAAGTAGATACGAGAACCAAGTACCCTCATCTTTTCTCCCCAAACTTAGATCCAACATCAGGTAATGATTCTCTACAAATTGATTTTTTTCAGTTCCCTATTTCATCTATGTATCCCTCCTCATGTCATTTCATGTACTCATAAAACTAGTTCAGTTCATGTATCATGTTTCAGACTCAGTTATGTAGTCATGTTCCAGTACTTCATGTTCAGTATATGATCTCAGTTTTCTCTGTAGTCTCAGCCTAACCAGTCTTATTCGAGGTTGAATGTTCCTAAGGGGGAGATATTGTAATGCCCCATAATATCCTAGATCAATTCAGCTTACAATTGCATGTTTAAGGGGTCTAGGACTTGGAAATTTCACTAAGAGTTAAGGACTTTTTAATTTTCAATAATCCTAGATTTTGATGATTTTTATTTTGGTCTTACTGACCTTGAGATGTTAATTTTTGAGTTGATTAATGATTGAGGTTGTTCAAAGTATGTCTCGGGTGAGTTTCAAAATTTTTGGACTAGCGTAGAGGCATGTTTGGAAAATCAAAATAGAAGCGCCATCGATATAGGTAGATGCCACCCCCCTTTAAACTGCTGCGGTAAGGCGGGTGCTACTTGGGTTAGTCCTTCGCTCTAAGGCTGGGGCCACCTAGTGTAGTCTATCGCTCATAGGTCCACATTGCCCCCTGCATAATCCACCTAGCTTTTGTTTCTTAACTTTTAACTGTTTTTAGGTCAATTCACTCCACCCAGTTCATCCATAACACGAAATTGGGTTCCCCAAGGAGAATTATTTACCTATTTACTCAAAAACCATCTTTCATCCCAAGAACAAACCCTAAATCTTTAACAAGAAATCAAAGAATTCAAGCTTCAAGTTCAAGAAATTCTCAAAGAAACTTTAATAATTCATGTAGTGAGGTATGTGGGACGTTCATCCATGGGTCCCTTTAAACCATGGAGCACAAAAACCATCTTTGATTTAATTTATGAGTTTATATATGTCCAGGATTAAATAAATCCATGAATCTCTTGTTAATTCAATTACAAGTGATGCTTTCAAGTGTTTACGAGTAGAATGAAGCATATAATATTTTAAGTGTTGCAATTACCATGTCATGTTCAAGTGTATTTCATGTTAAACCATTAAATTATGAATTTAGCAATGTAATCATATTGTTTACAAATGTTTAAGATTTTCATATGTTTGATGAAATGCCTATGCTTTTGGGTTTGAACCATGATCCCATATTATTATTTTAAAAGCTTATTATTGAAATTTATGGTCATTCAGAGCTGGCGGGTTGTGAACACCTGATACGTACGTATTTTGCATAATTTTAGATCATCCAAGCTATAATTTAGTGGAACCATGAGTATTGTTAATTAGTCAGATATTTATGATCATGATGAGCACTATCAGTTATCAAAAAGAATATGAAGTTAAATTTAGTTAAGTCAGTATCAGTGTCAGTTCAGTTGGGAGTAGGATTTATCACTGAGCGAATGCAGGGATGGATGCTTCCCCATTAGTTAGGAAGAATCGTTAGTAGTAGTCCCTATATTCCAGAACTACGTAGCCAGCATAGGACTTATGGGATCACCTGTCAGTTTAGGCGTAATTTCCTCTCAGGGTTCAACCATAATTTTAGGCTTGACACCCTAGTCCTTTCAAACATTAGATTAGTGGTTCCACACAGCCAGTATTATTCCCTATGTCACGATACTGACACTCTTTTAACTGGGGTTATAGGTTGGACCAGAATTAGCTCAAATTAGGGCATGTCGGTTACATGATAACTCCTATAATTTCAGTAAGTATTTTGGTGTATTTTAGTTTAGATTTATTTTTCCAAGTGTACAGATCATATTTACAGCTATTCAGTGATACAAATTTTAGTCTCTCAGTTTACAAATTATTTCAGAAATATGTTTATACTTAGTCTTGGATCATTAGATTTTACAAGTTCAATCATTTATGCACAGTTATCTCATGCATTTCAGTCAGTCCTCATATCATGTACCAGTACATTTAAAGTACTGATCACATACTTTTCTTTGTGCCATGTTGTCTTATAACATAGGTTGGGACGCTCAATTTTTCCTGACCATCCTTAGACATCACAATATAACTCAGTAGTAGCAGTGGTGAGTCTGCATCCATCGGGAATATGATTTATTTATCTCAGTATTTTCTTATATTTAGATAGTCAGAGTTAATTAGAGGCTTGTCCTATTAACTCCTCAATCAGTTTAGAGGCATTTAACTAATCAGTTAGATAGTCAGTCGGCCCGTTCAGTACTATCAGTTGCTACAAATATTTCAGACTTGTACTTTACTTATATTTAGTATTTAGATTTTTAGTATTTTATCACCTTATCTTCCACATATGTTATATCAGTTATATTTTATTCAATGTTTATAGAAGGTACCAACTCATGGGTTAGCTTGTGATCATTAGTGACCATAAGTACTGTTGTCGCGACTAAGGGGTAGCCTCGAGTCGTGACTCTATGACATGAGTCTTCACTACCATCCAGGTAAGACTAATATTATTATTGATGCTCTTAGCAGGTTATTCATGAGGAGTTTAGCTTATATAGATAAGGATAAATAGGAGTTAGTGAAGGATATTCACTGCTTGGCTAATATTGGAGTTTGCCTTTTGGACTTCAATAATGGTGGTATGTTGGTATAGGATGTGGTTCAATCATCTCTTTGTACAGATATCATGGAGAAGCAAATGCTAGATCCTGTCTTGATGAAAATCAATGGTGATGTAGGTGGGAAAAAGGTAATAGTATTTAAAATAAGTGGTGATGGTACCTTGAGGTACCAAAAGAGGTAATGTGTTCCTGATGTCGATGATTTACGTGAAGGAATATTTGGTGAGGTTCATGAATCTCACTATATTGTTCATCCCGATTTGATGAAAATATATTATAATCTAAAGGAGATGTATTGGTGGAATTGTATAAAGAGGGATGTGGCTGATTTTATGGATAAATGCATGGCGTGTCAACAATGGGAAGTGATAAAAATATATTTCAGTACCAGTCTTCTTCGATCTCAAAATTAATTTGAATCGGTTTGGGTCATCGTGGATAGGATGAAAAATTCAGCTCACTTTTTTCCAGTAAGGACTTTCTTTTTCTACTGAGGATTATGTGAGGTTGTATCTTCATGAGATTGTGAAGCTATATAGGGTACCTATTTTGATTATCTCTGGTCATGGTATGCAGTTTTGATCTCACTTTTGGCGGTCATTTCAAAAAGGGTTAGGTATTAAAGTTAGTCTGAGTACTTTATTTGACCTGCAAGTGAATGGGCAAGCAAAGGTGACTGTTTATACATTGAAAGATATTTTTCATGCATGTGTGATAGAATATGGTGGTATTTGGGTTGAGCATCTTCCTATTATAGAGTTTGCTTACAATAATAGTTACCATTCTAGCATTGGGATGGCCCATTTTGAGGCATTGTATGATATAAGTTATAGATCTCCTATTTGGTGGTTCGAGGTTAGTGAGGTGGATATGTTTGTTCCAGATTTAGTTTACTAGGCTATGGAGAAGGTGAAGGTAATTTAGGAGTAATGTGGTTTAGCAAAATGGGAAAACTCAGTCTCCGGTATGTTAGTCCTTATGTAATTTTAAGGAGGGTTTGTAGTGTTGTGTATGAATTGGAGTTGCCTTCTAATTTGAGCTTCATTCATCCAGTATTTCATGTGTCTATGTTAAGAAAGTGTATAGGTGATCCTTCATAGGTTCTTCCTTTGAAAGGATTGAGTATCTCAAATTCTTTATCTTACGAAGAAACCCCGATTAATATCTTAGATGGACAGGTTCATTGGTTGCAGACAAAAGATGTACCTTCGATTAAGGTTCTATGGTGAAACCAAAAGGTCGAAGAAGATAGTTGGCAAATGTAAGAGGATATAAAGTCCAAGTATCCTTATTTGTTTTCTGCTCTAGATATTTATGCAGAAGGTATATGTTCTTGATCACATCTTTATTTTCTAATTTCGTTAAAGGAAGGTTGGTTTCCCTGCATCTTTGTTTTCTATCATAATTAAAGGTTGGAATTATTATGTTGGGGTATAAATCATTCTTGTACTACCTTATTCATCAATCGGGGACGAATGGTCCTAGTGGGGGAGACTGAAACACCCTTGGTTTTGACCCTTAGAAAATTTCTCAATTTTTGGCATCTGGACATCATACAACTTGCGGTACTTTTCGTATGATATGGTACAATTTTGTTGGTCTTAGTAGTATGGTGACCAGTGTGGGCTGGATGGTTTCTGTCCAAGGTATGGTTGGAATATACAAGTCATATGTTAGGGTAAGAATGATAAGGTGTCAATCGTTTGTTTCGTTAAGTTATGTCTAAGTGATTCCATTCTACCTAGGGTATGATTTCATGGTACTAATCGTATATTTAGGTATGGTTTGGCTTGGGTGGTCGTATGCTAGACAGTGTTGGGTCTAAGCGGAGGCCTTGGATATGAGTTGTGGGTTTCACTCGTATGGTAGGGTACGATTGGTATAGGATGGCCGTGCCATGCAGCGAGAAATTTAAGCAGTTAAAGTAGGGGTTAATATGGACATTTACCCTCTTACCCTCTTAAGGACCCACGACTTATAACACTTTTGGTACATTATTTAACCTATTTGCAATCACTCAAACCCTCTTAAAACACCATCAAATTATCTGAAGGCTCTTGGGTCAAGGAAGTATAGGGCTTGATCAATAGGATCAAAATTTAGGGCTTGCAAGGATGATTTCTCTGCGTCATCTTTGTAATCTAAGGTGTGTTACTCCTCCCTCATTGTTAGTTCCAACTAAAGGGATGTTTCATAAATTGTTTTCATTACAAAATTGTTGTATGGTTTAGGGTTTTTAAATATATATAGGGTTTTTGGTTATAATGGTTGGTTATGGTTTTCCCATGTCTTTTTCTTATGGTTTTCATATTATATTAGTCGTTTGGACTTTTGGTTACATGGGAATGGTTAATTGGTACTTGGTTTTGGCTTTGGAAATACTAAGCCCCCAACATTTTTTCTAAAATGCCTATGACAATGTTTTTGGTTAAATTGTTGGACTTTCATTGAACTATTGCATAGTATAACTTAGAAATGGAACCCTAAATGGTTTAAATTGTTTGGAGTGGTTAAATGGTAAGGTCTTGATAGTTATAGTTGGTCGAGTTAAAAGCCTTTTGGGGTACAAGGGAATCCCCAAAGTAAACTTAATAAAAAACATCTTGTGGGGTATATGGGATTCCCTTAGGTCAACTTGATAATGTAATTTATGGGTACATGGGAATCCCTTCTCCTTCAAAAGGTTGCCTAAGGACATTGCTTGCAAGATATATCTGTATGATGATACCATTACATATACCCTTGGTTAATAACAAATGGAAATGGTTCTTTGGTTGTATGGTAATGGTCTTAATTGATAACTAATGGTGGGGTGTGATAGCTAATGGGGAAAGTGCGAGTCCAATGGATGGACAATGGAAAATCGTGTTTGCCAACATAAGGTTTGGTCATGTCGATCGTATAAGATACTTACGGAGTACTGATAACACTCAAATTACACTCTTGAATGGATGTAAGCGATTGTTTTCAATATAAAACCCAACTAGGTTGGGGTTGAATCCCACAGGGAATAATGTGAGTGGTGATTAAACTAGTTTGAAACTAAAGCTATAAGTTAAATTCAAACAAATGATATAAAAAGATAAAACAGGGGTTTTGGAGATTAGCAAATAATTTTTTGTCACTTGAATTTCAGTTTTTGTCAATCAAGAGTTTATGAAATAACAAGAATTATATTCACTAGGGCTTATGGTACATAACAGATACTAAAGGTGACTCAAGATTCTCACGGTGGTTAGGATGACAAGCTATCTTTATAGATTATATGCTCAAATGTCTCTCGACCTATTCAAGCATCTAACTTCCTAATCCTCTCGGACATAGGGAATCTCTATGCACTGTCCAGCTTTTACCTCAGGTTAATCAACCTTGTTACAGCGCTGATATAAACGAAGCCTTTTCGGGTCCCTGTTGATAATTCACTTCCTATTGTTTATGATTTCTTTCTCAAGATAACCAAAGTAGGTATGCCTACTGTTTGCAACCAAAAGACATAAATTATAATCTCAGAATTACCAAGAAATCCTAACACCTATTAAATCTTGAATATTTAACACCTTATCATGTCCTAACCCTAGATACCATGATCCAAGTTACAGGTGTTTAGCCTCTTATGATGCAAGAAACAAGTATGCAAATTGAATTCATAACTGAAAGAATTAACTTACAATGATGAAGAGAATCAAAATTATACTTTGAATTGAATCACAGGGCAAAGCTCCAAAATATTAGTCTTACAGAGAGAGAGAAAAATCGTATCTTCTATCTTGTGAGATATGTCAATCCTTAATGATCGAATGAAAAAAAAAACTAAAACAAGGCTTTAAATAGTTAACCCTAAATAAGGAAATAAAATTAAAGTAGATTTTCTTCGAATTAGATGACGCGGCTCGTGATGACCTATCAGGAGTTTGATGGCCTATCACGGATGTCGTCAGCTTCTCTGCAAGTTCAGCTTCTACTGCCTAAGGTTGACGACGATGGTGATGCCTTATCACCATCTTGACAGCGTGTCATGAATGTCGTCACAAAACTTCCTGCAACTTCCATCTTTTATTTAAGGTTGATGACATCCTTGACAACCTATCATCATGCTGACGATGTGTCATGGATGTCTTTAACCACACTTCGTTCTTTATTTGCTTCCGATTTCATGCTTTTTGATTCCTTTAATTGTGGTTCCTCTTCTTGTCTACTTATACTGCAAAATCAAAGTAAACTAATAAAAAATGACTAAAGTTGCTCTAGACTTTGCAATTATCTAGAGTTAAAAGCTGTAAATGTGTTAGCATGGGCTCACACATCAACACCCTCAACTTAAATAATTGCTTAACCTCAAGCAACCAGAAATAACCAAGAGTATACACAGTACAAGTTGGCAGCTAACTACTCATATCAGTTCAGAATACATGCACCATCTCCAAGGTCAATCAAATTAAGAGAAACTGTGTCTATTATTGAAAAACCCCATGCAAATCACGAGGATCAAGATATGGCAAGAATTTTAGAAATAACAACCCAGCACATACCCAAATCACACTATCCGAATAAGGTAGTAATTAGCAACATACCTAGTGTACCCTCACAACAAAGAAATCCCTTTTTCACTCTTGTCAGAATTTATATACATAAAAACAGGGATAAACACAAAACTCACTCTCAGAATGAAGTTCCAATATTACGCATCAAATGCCATAGGCTTTCCCTTATAATCAGTATCCAAGTCGTCAGACAGGTCAGGTAGGATCACTATAGGACTTTTCTAAAGCTTTTAACGTAGGCTAGGGGCTGGTTATATTTTCATGGAAATTTTAGAGTGACTATGCCTCCTTGACACTACACTAAACTCTTGTGGTTTCAACTCCCAACCTTCTTTTATTCCTCTCTTTTATTGATCACACATGCTCAAGATGGATTCGGTCTTTTCAATTATCACATTATCTTTTTATCATCTTTTACACAACTTTCTCATTTGTTATTCCTTTTTCACCGCACCCAACTTTTTATTCTTTTCTTTTATTCTTCCTCTCTTCATACTTATTTTGTATCACGCACCCCTATGATAGCCACCCTCAACTTAGGAGGCTTGCTTAAGTCAAGGTGCACAGTGTCCAAGAAGGACCAGGGCCAAAACAGGTTCATTGTGATATAAACAGAAAGGTGAGAGGTGTCATAGAAAGAAATAGGATAATTAGGCTCAAAATAGGGATCAAGAGATACTATGCATATAGCGAAGATCATTTTGGCTAAAGTGGGCTAAAATAAAAAAAAATGGCCTATGATCCTTTCCTAACTCGTATCCTATGACCATGTCCAGACTAACAGGGTAAGTTCTAGATTTAACACACAATGGTAACTAAGTAAGACCTTACACACACAAGGCACACAAGTATCTCGTATATCACTACTTATCCAGTTCATGCACTTGTTTAACAAAGGTTATTTAATTACCAGACTAATGCCACAAAAAGATACACCGTGGTCACAAATGGATGCAATTCACATATTAATATATCAGACCAATGGAGAGGTGCTCAAAAATCACAAAAATAAGTTAACTGCCTTAGTTACTTGTATTTTTCCTAGTCAACTACAAAACATCACAAAACAAGTGCAATATGCATAAACATGCCAGATCTACTAGGAACAAGACTCGAGGGAAAAGAGGCAGGGCAACAAAAATCCCAGGAAGTCATCAACACCCACAAGTAGCCCCAACACCCTCAACTTAAAATCATCCAATGTCCCCAATGCATCAAACCAAAACAAGAGAGTTAGAAACATACATGTTGTACCATGGGTGAGAAGATCTGATGTCAATCACATAATATGAATACAAACAACAAAATACCTTGGGTTGCCTCCCAAGAAGCGCCTACTTTAGTGTCGCGGCACGAAAACATCCAGTCATCCTTTATCCTTCCACTTTGATGATTTAAATTGTCGGCCCATCTTTTGATCCTTACATCTTTTAGGTATATTGGAAAAATGTGAGGGGATGATAAGGAATGTTCTATCATGCCACTTTGAAGACTTGAACCACTTGCCCAATTTTGCATTGAACTTTCGTGTGGGCTTATTAGGCAACGATGAGGCTCTTAAAAAGCCACTAAATAGATATTGATCTTTAAGCTTCTTGGACTTCAAGACTAGGGTTGTAGTATACCCTTTTGGAAAGATAAACTCCAAAATATAAGAATTTTCCTTCTCATTTTCAAAATTCATCATTTGCTTGGGTGGTTCGACTTTTATCACATCCACCAAGCATAATGTTGAAACGTTGTTCGAATCAGGACTGACTCTCAATTTTGAAATAGCATCTCTATTAGTATCTTTACCCCAAAATAGACTAGAGTCTTCACAAGGATTGTTGTTAATTTCTTCTTTCAATTCTAGTACCATTTCCTTATCCTTGGCATCTTCATTCATGAATGGTTCATTTTGTTGGGAAATCTCCAATGAAAGATCAACACCAAGATCATCGTCAGTATAGGATTCTTGCTCCTCATCTTCACACTCTTCCATTATGTTAAATGATTCCACAGGCAAGATATCATCTAAACATAATATAGAAGAATGCTTTGAATAATTGACCTTTATATCCATCTCGTCATTAATGATTGGCTTCATATGTTGACGCATATCACATATGATATCATATGTTTCTTTCTTGAGATCCAACATTCGTTCAAAAATAGCTTCAATGCCACTCTTATCGGTGCTTCGTTCTTTTTTTTCTTGATCATAAGACCTATGAAACTCATAAGAAGAACTAGATTTTGGGTTAGCACATTGGGGGAGGAGGCATTTGGGCAATCACTCCAATGTCCATCTTGACCACCACTTAAAGAACAATCATACTTTCGGTAGGATAGAGTTGGTGCACACATCTCTCTCAAGAGAGCATATCTATAATCTTGCCAAAAGTGAGGTCCATCACAATATGGACATGGATCATCAAGATAAGATTTCTAACCACAAAGCTCATGTTCATTCCACGATGCCATACTAATAAGTAAACTAAAATAAAAATCTACCTAACACAAGAAATAAAAAAAAAACTAAAAACAAATATTTACAAGTTTGAATTCAAGCTAGTAGGCTAAAATTTCAAACCAACTCAATACGCCAAATTGTTCGCCAGCAACGGCGCCATTTTTTATAATGCTCAAATTACACTCTTGAATGGGTGTAAGCGATTGTTGTCAATAGAAAACCCAACTAGGTTGGGTCCGGATCCTACAGGGAACAATGTGAGTGGCGATTAAACTAGTTTGAAACTAAAGCTACAAGTTAAATTCAAACAAATGATATAAAAAGATAAAATGAGGTTTTGTAGATTAGCAAATATTTTTTGTTCACTTTAATTCTAGTGTTTTTCAATCAAGAGTTTATGAAATAACCAGAATTTTGTTCACCAGGGCTTACGGTACATGCCAGATGCTAAAGGTGACTCAATATTCTCACGGTGGTTAGGATCATAAGATATCTTTAGCGATAATATGCTTAAATGTCTCTCGACCTATTCAAGCATCTAATTTCCTAATCCTCTCAGACTTAGGGAATCGTTATGCACTGTCAAGATTTTACCTCAGGTTAATCAACCTTGTTACAGTGTTGATTATTAAACGAAGCCTTTCCGAGTCCCTGTTGATAATTCACTTCCTACTGTTTATGATTTCTTTCTCAAGCAAACCAAAGTAGGTACGCCTACTGTTTTAACCAACAGACGTAAATTATAATCTCAGAATTACCAAGAAATCCTAACACCTATCAAATCTGGAGTATTTAACACCGTATTATG
Source organism: Capsicum annuum (assembly GCF_002878395.1). NCBI lineage: Eukaryota > Viridiplantae > Streptophyta > Magnoliopsida > Solanales > Solanaceae > Capsicum > Capsicum annuum. The sequence continues at coordinate 81,658,014 of NC_061120.1, read as the reverse complement.
ACCTAACCCTAGATCCTATGATCTAGGTTACAGGTGTTTAGCCACTCATGATGCAAGAAAAAAGTATGAAAATTGAATTCATAACTTAAAGGATTAACTTGTACTGAGAAAGAAAATCAAAAGTACACTTTGAATTAAATCGCAGGGCAAAGCTCCAAAATATTCATCTTAGAGAGAGAGAGAGAGGAATCGTATCTTCTATCTTGTAGGATATGTTAATCCTTAATGAACTAATGAAAAAAATGTAAAACAATGTTTTAAATAGTTAACCCTAAATAAGGAAATAAAATTAAAGTTCAGATTTTCTTCGGAATAGATGACGACACTCGTAATGTCCTATTAGAAGTTTGACGGCCTATCATGGACATCATCAGCTTCTCTACAAGTTAAGCTTCTGCTGCCTTTGGTTGACGATGATGGTGATGCCTTATCATTATCTTGACGGTGTGTCATGAATGTTTCCACAAAAATTTCTGCAACTTCCATCTTTTGTTTAAGGTTGACGGCATCCTTGATAGCCTATCACCAAGCTGATGATGTGTCATGGATGTCGTTAGCCATACTTTGTTCTTTATTTGCTTTCAATTTCTTTCTTTTTTCTTCCTTTATTTGTGTTTCCCCTTCTTCTCTACTTATACTGCAAAATAAAAGTAAACTAATGAAAAACGACTAAAGTTGCTCAAGACTTTGTGATTATTTAGAGTTAAAAACTGTAAATGTGTTAGCATGGACTCACACATCAGGTACATGGGAATCCCCTAAGTGCACTTGTACATATGTATCATGGAAATTGAAGAGTACCCAGGAATCCCATACTTCTATATATTTTTGGTTTATGCAACTACACGCGTCAGGGACCATTTAGGGTGTTACACAGGATCCATATAAAATATGGGTGGTTCTAGGAAGGTTAAGCTACTGTAATGACCTGAGACTACCCATAGTCATTACACTGTGCTTATGACCCCGAAGGACAACAAGCTAACCTCTTTCCTAATATCTGTACTTGAAGACTACACAATATATAAAATAAATGCCAAAACTAGCCAAAGGTTCAAAACGTCTAAACCTACTCCAAAACTGAAAACTGAATTCTGATACATTTGTTCGAAAAGCCTCTAGATTGTCTGAACTGCGGAGTTGATGGGAAATGTCCCCAACTAACTCAGTCTATTAAAAATAATCAAAATCTGAAGGAATAGTAAAACAAGGATCATCCTTAAATAAAGAGGACTTACTGCTATGCCTACTACTGTTGACTGGGACTGAACGGCTAAGGGTACTCTGGATCTCGTGCCTCTGAACCTATAGTGTCAAATAAAGCACCATAGCACAAATGCATCAGTATAGGAATGTATCAAGTATGAAGATGAGGTAAGGCTAAATGCAAGGGCTGATGCATAAATAATTACTTAACTGAATAATCATAAGAGTACCGAACGAGAAAGCACACATGAATGCATAACCATAATCACAATCATCAAAACTCTAAATACTAAAATTCGGATACTGCATTAATGTCATCTAAACTCAGCACTAACACTGAGATACTAATTCACTGAAGCATCTGATATGGATAATTGATTTACATGATATACTCACATCAATGACTGAATTCTGAGCTCACTACTCTCGACTG
>NC_061120.1:81636385-81653375 GCF_002878395.1 Capsicum annuum | reverse complement strand
ATATACTCACATCAATGACTGAATTCTGAGCTCACTACTCTCGACTGACGGGATCAAAGATTAACCTCTCTAATGTATAATTCTAGAATCTATTATCTATGATAAGAAAATAATCATGTCTAAATCTGACAACAAGAATACTCAACAAAATTTGAGACTGAGATCAATCATAACTATTGGGAGATCTCTGGATCTGATAACAAAATACTCAACTAAATCTGAGACTGAGATCAAGCCTATCTATTGGGAGATCTATGGATCTAATAAAAAGAATACTCAACTAAATCTGAGACTGAGATCAAGCCTATCTATTAGGAGATCTCTGTATCTGATAAGAAGAATACTCAACTGAATCTGATACTGAGATAAAGCGTATTCTATCGGGAGATCTCTGGATCTGATAACAAATAACTGTATATGAGACCAATACTATCTAACGGATATTCATGAATCAATCAAACTGTCTAAGTTCCTCACTAAGATATATGACTGTACGTCACAGTCCTGATTTCTAAAGATTGATACTAAAACTGCAACTATGGGAAGTAGTTACTTTACTGACATGCCCGACCTCTCATAGGTGAGGTCCAACCTATAACCCCATCTAGAAGGGTGTCAATACCATGTCACGGGTAAAGACCTCTCTGGTCAAGCCTCTCTAACGGATGACCCTCATAGGAAGTCAAGTGAAAGCAATAAATAGTTAAACCTCTCTAATGGTGATAGCCTCTACTGATGGGGACTCCTGTATTCTGTGCTGGCTATACAGTTCTGGTGTTCAGGGATTGCTCCTAGAGACTCAGCCTCTCTCTGACGGGGAGTCGCCATCCCTTCGCTCACTCGGTGATAGCTACTACTCCCAACTGAAAAACTCTTAATTAAATTTCCAACTGTACACAGACTAAACTAAATCTGATACTGATCACATTTCTCAATTGATCTAATCTGACTGACGATACAGATCTTGAATATATTGTTCGGTCACTATCGAGGTCGGAACTGAACACTTGAATAAAACTAGATCTGGGCTGAGTACAGCATTGAGGCTAGATTACTAGCGATACAATGATAGCAAAGATTATTGAGATTACTGAGATTTCTTACGTTTTGTATCTATTTGAGGATACAGAGTTCTATAATTCACTGAGTTTTGCAAATCATGGCCCGACTAGGATTATTGTGAAAACTGACACATACTCTAGACAGCAGCTAAATTGTCAGGTATAAATACCCCCAAGACTCGATAACACAAAAGTAAGACATAACCATTCTTGACTAGAATTAAGAGTTTTGATTTTGTAAAACCCTAGTTTTGATGTTAAAAATGGGAAATGAGGCTAAGAGCCTTTTATCTGGTATAATTAGGGGCTGAAAAAGAGTGGAAAAGGACCAAAAATCCCTTTGAATTAAACTAAAAAATTCTAATTTTACATGCTAGTAGGAAGTTCCATAATCGTGCCAGTTCACTGGAAATTGGATAATTGGGAAACTACATGGCGGCACAATGTGGTGGCAATCACATTACCACCCTAGTTACAAATTGGAAAAACACTGGGATGCGATGAAAATTGCAGAGGCTCACTGGAATTTGATAATTGCCATCTTTGATAGCTCCATGACACGCTAAAGTGCCAGGTGGCACACTATCTCACTAAAATGGCTCTAACTCTTCATCCGAGTGTCGGATTTGGGCAAATTTGGTATCGATGGAAAGCTTATTTAATTCTCTACACGACAAAAATTTTATATTGGAAAAATTATACACGGTTCAAAAGACTTATCACTTGGGAAGACACTTTTCAATCTTTTAAGGCCAGATTTATGCTTTACTGAACACACTCTAAGGCTCAGACTAGGAGATAATTTTAAGTGTATATGGTTATGAATTCATATGGTTGGTTTACTTGATTTTAAAAATTGGCATTTTTTTATTCTTATCCTAAGCACTTGATAGCGTTCACCCGCTAACCCATCTTTAGGTTGTTGTATCCTTAGGTGATGCCAGAATTGACCGTTCTACTCCTCCTGCCTAGTGATTGGATTTGGGATCAATTGTTGGATTAAAGTGGTAAGCTTCCATATTTTGAAAAGCGTTATTTCATGTCATAGATGCTTTAACATACTTTGGTTATTTCGTAGACATTGCTTTTGGCTATGGCTTAGGGCATGTCCTAACCAGATATTATTTTACTTTTGATTAAAGGCTTTATGGGACTACTGTGGGTTGGCATGGACGGTGTCGGTAATAGTGTCAGCCTTTATATTAGTATTGGTATTGGGGAGACACCGGTTGACTATATTTAACTTATGATTGTTCTAGTTTTGGATAATATATATATATATATATATATATTAATTATTTTGAACTCATTTAGTATGGGATATATGGATTGATTTATGGTATGGTTATTGGTTAGGTTTAGGATGGTTGGACTTGTTTGGGTTGGTCACGGTCATAGACCTATGCCAGAGTCTAGATTGGTATAAATACGCTATCTTGTTATATGTTCGGAATTCATCCTACTAAGGGTGTGCGTTTGGATAGTTTGGTTGGGTATCGGGGGTGGTCCCCGATCCTGATTAGACATGGGATGCCCATTATGATAAGGCCCCAATTTGGGTCGTGTCATTATGTGACTTGTTTTACATTATAAATTTAAAAAATCATTAGTTTTAAATTTTTTTATGTCCAATCATACAGTTTCACATAAATTGAGAAAAATAAAGTTATTGTTTTTTCATATAGAATGAAAAAGAAACAGAAAATGGTAGAGAGTGGAAAATATGTGTCATAATGAGACCCTCATATCATGTGTTGTTTAAATTTAAACATTTCTCTCTTAGGGTTAAAAAATCTGGTCATCAATGACATTCTTTCCCATAAAATTTTATTAACAAACTTGTAAATTACTGACATATTTTATTAAATAAAATAGAGGGTGAGAAAATGACAAGAATACTGTCTCACTAGTTGTTTAAAGGAGTGTTGTTGAAATGTAGAAGGCTGGACCACATTATGAGGGACTAGGTCCCTTAAAGTCAGTTATAGGCAATAACATATTAAAGATATAAACAAATTGAAACTTTGCAGGAATTTAAAAACATAAGGATTTAACGTGGAAACCTCCCTACTCAAGGGAGGAAAAACCACGGCTTGCCCTCACAAGCACTTCAACAGTCCACTATAATCAACCTATTGATTACAGACTCCAATGAACATAACTCTATGCTTCACCTACTTTTAATAACTATATTACAAACCTACCTTGACAACTCTACCAAGAACACACCTCAATACTGATTAGCTCTAACTAATATTTAACTCGAGTAACTCTACCAAAGATTCTTAAGAAAAATAAGGAAAACATTACTCTTATAACTTGAGTAATTCAATTCCAAACAAAGACTAGACTCTAGAACACACACACACACTCTCAGCACATAAAGAATGGAACTTGAGCACTATTGCAAGATTGTGTTTTCGCCTTTTTCACTCTTTGAATAATCAAGATTGTGAAAACTGCAAAATTTACAAGCATTCTTTTTCTTTTATATTGGAATAACGATTAGGGTAGAAATCAGATTAGGCTAAGTGTCCTGACTGGTACATACCTCACATGTGCAGTTTGTTACACTAGACGAAAAACTATGCAGGCCATGTGATAACTATATATTTCCATGAAGACGCAGGGACCTAATCCTTGTAGTTAGTTGATCATCATCAAAACAAGCTATAGCAATTTCCCCCCCTTTTTGAGGATGAAAAACCATAGAACTTGAAGCATAAAATTCATTCACCCTATTCAGTCAGAGTAATTACCGCTACTGTCAGTGAATGTTCCCCCTATCATTATACACCATGCTTCCCCCTATAAAAATGTCACTATGCTATGCCATTAGGCTTTACTAATATTCAAAACATACGCACTTAATACTGTGTCCCTTACACATCAAGAAACTCATACAACAATTCCCTCCCACATAAATTTAGTATTCCCTCTTTTGGTATCAATGAAATGTAATTACAGTTAACTAAGAGTAAAATAAGCACAAGTTAATCAACTCATGGCCACTGGGGCAACACTAAGATAAAAAAAACTTTAAAATTAAGGAAGAGATAGAAGAAACACACAAACTGAGATTCATTCATATGCAAATGGTAAGTATAATTTTAATGTATAATTTAAATGTTTCAAAAAAAAACACATGAATGAAGAAAGATTAATAGGTAAAGGACTTGGGAAGAGGATTTTGATAAGTAGAGCTATGTTTTTGTTTTCTGTAACATGACAGTGTAACAATTCATTGGTTAGATGCCTTATATCTTTATTCAAGCTACGAACCTCATTTTTCAAAGTTGGTACTCTCTTCTTTAGTTCAGCATTATCAATTCTAAGCTCTTTAGAGAAACTTGGATCCTTTTTGGAAAGATGCTCAATTGTCACATGTAATTTGTTGATAGCTTCATCCTTAGCAACTATGTTGAATTTCAACTCCTCTATTATCTTGGTAAGCTCATTTTTAGAGATGACACCTAATTTTTTTACATACTTAGTTTTGACCAGAGTATTTATACCAAATAGTTGTCGCACATTTCCAGGAGTTCCATTCTCACAAACAATACAAAAATGACCAAACACTTTGTTTAACCAATATCCATTAGGTATTCCATATTTTACATTTTTCTCATAAACAACCTTATGTATGTTCTCCATCATTAAGGTAGGTATACAAATGAACTTAAAATTCCTAAGACACTCCATCACATACAAATTATCCATTGAAGCAATGTTCCTCTTTTGTGATCTACAAAGAAGCATTTTGTTAACAAAATCAAAGACTAATTGGACGTCACTTTTGAGTGATTTTCTAGTCACTACAGCCACAAATTTGTCTTAAACCTTTAATACATTTTCCATGGACTCTATTGATGGTTGTTTCTATGGGATAGTCCTCATACCACTGATGAAAACCTATAAAATTCTCCCAAGTGATACAGCATCAAGATTCATTCTCTTCCCTTGAACTACAACAGTCATCTTCAGTCTGTCTCTAGAAAAAACCAATGTGGAATAGAATTACTTGACTACCTTAACAAAAAATGTGGGAAAGGGCCTTCCCATAAGATTGATCCATCCTTGATGTTTAACATGATCAACTAATTTTATCATACCTTATTTTGTTAATACATTTGCGTCAAATATTCTACCAGTTAGTACCTTTTCATTTTTAAAGAACTTGTTCCTCGCTTTTGTAGACACAAACGTTTTTTCCTTTTCTAATTTTCCATTTGTAAAAACACTGATGGGTTTTACTTCAAATATTTTTCTTTTCATAGAACTAGGTCCTTCAGAAGTTTGTTATTTCTCAGCAAAACTTCTAGACACCTCTTTGGGATTTCTTGTTATCTTATTGACATTTTTTTTCTTACAACCAAATACACTCTTTCTTGGGATATTCGACAGTAAGATAAAATTTTTAGCAACCCGAACATCATCTATCAATATGCTACTAGAGACATTATGAGGTTTCAAGGATGATTCTTCACCATTAAGTTGAGTGAAGAAGGAATTTGGCTTTTGAAAAGTAAGAGAAGAAAGATGTTTTTCAAGAGGATTTGAGAGATGATTTTTATCTATGCTTACCTCAAATTCCTTTAAAAGACACAAGAATGGGGAATTTTCACCCATTTGGAAGTTCTTTTCATATGAGGGCTTTTTTTGACTAGATTATTCCCTGTGACAAGAAAATTAGTGGGTACAGATAGATTTAAAGGAACAAATAAGCACAAGAAAGAGTTTTTGTAAGAATGAGAAGTGATCAATTTCAATTTTTGGGGTTACTCATCCTTCCTTTTAGAATAGGGAAATTTTATGACACAAAGAGGGATTGGACATGGCTTTTCTGACAGAACAACAAAAAATGCACATTCATGATACTAACCTGAGAGATGGGACCAGGTCCCTCTCTTTCTAGAGTGAATCCTTAACTTTGTACATGTCATATTTTTTCTCCTCCAAAGGTGTTCCCTTGGGTGTATACTTGCGTAGGTATGATATTGAGTCAGACCAACAAGTACATACTCTACTAAGGATACCTGTCTTTTGATCATAGCCATTTTTAGGGATATAAACTAATTCATCTAGTAGGTCAATTTATTTTGATCAACCCCAGCCTCATCTTATTTTTCACAAATTATTCCTTGTGAAGTTCCTTAGTAAAAATGCCTACTATTTGATCTTCAGTCTTGCAAAAGTTTATGCACATAGCTTCCTTCTAAACACTATTCTCTTTTAAAGTGATGTCTCATGTCAATATGCTTAGTCCTCTTATGCCACACCAGATTCTTGACCATGTTAAGTGCACTTGTGTTGTCACATATCAGAGCTATAGTATCGGAGATAATCCTAAAGTCCTTCAAATATTTTTTTCATCCATAACAATTGAGCACAACAAGAAGTTATAGCCATATATTTAGCTTCAGCAGTAGATAAATCAACTAAATTTTGCTTCTTAGAACCCTAGGAGATTAAGGAAGAACTAGAAAATGAGTTATTCCTGAGGTACTTTTTCTATACACTAGATATCCAGCATAATCAGAATTAACATATCCTACAAGATCAAAACTGTCTCCTGGAGGATATTGCAGGACCAGGTCCCCTGTACCTTTAAGTTTTTTAAGAATTCTTTTTGTAACTTTCAGATGAGACTTCTAAGGACAAGCCTGAAATCTTGCACATACACATACTAAACACAATATATGGCTTGATTACAGTGAGATATAATGAGGATCTAATAATCCCTCTATACATGGTCTTATTAACTGAGGGACCAAATTCATCATCATCCATCTTGGATCTGGTTCCAATTGGAGTTTCAATTGTCATGGTATCTCTCATCTTGTATTTCTTAAGTGGATAGTTGATGTATATCATTGTCCCTTGAGAAGTTTTCTCGATCTGCAAACCTAGTAAGAAAATTAGTTCTCCCATGATGCTCATTTTAAATTCACTCCTCACTAATTTTGCAAATTCTTCACACAGGGATTTAGAAGTAGCTCCGACAATAATATTATGAACATATATTTAAAAAATTAGTAAGTTTCTACCTATGGACTTTAAAAAAAGAGTATTGTTAATTTTTCTTTTTTTAAAGTCATTTTCCAGAAGAAAGTTTAAATGTCTCTCATATCAGGCCCTAGGAGCTTGCTTCAATCCATAGAGAGCTTCGCCCAATTTGAGTACATAATAAGGAAAATATGCATCTTCAAAACCTGGAATTTGATCGGCATAGAATTCTTCCTTCAAGTTTTCATCTAGAAATGAATTTTTTACATCTATTTGGAAGAGTTTAAACCTCATATAGGCAACAAAAGAAATAAGAATTCTGCTAGCCTCTATCCTTACTACCGGAGCAAATGTCTCATCATAATCAATTTCTTCCTCCTGGTTATACCCTTGAACCACCAGCCTCGCTTTATTTCTATTGACAGTTCCTTGTTTATTCTTCTTGTTTCTATACGCTAACTTAGTCCTAATAATTCTTCTGTTATCAGGTTTGTAGACCTGGTGTTAGACTTTACTTCTCTCAAATTGATGAAGCTCCTTCAGCATTATATTAATCCAGCCAGTATGTTTCAGAGCTTTTTTAATATTTTAGGCTCAATTTAGGATACTAATACAAAGAATACCATGGAATTTATGTCTTAAACTCTTTTTTAGACTCCAGATTCCAAAGAAAAAGTTGGATTCTCAAGTGGATGAGAGGATTTGTGCATCAAATTTTACCTTTTGGGATTTGTTCAACTAGGACCAGGTCCCAAAAGAGTTTGACTGGATCCTTCCTATTGTTCTTCAATTGGAGTTGGATTCTGTGACTAAGAGCCATGATCACTATCACTTTCTTCAATCTTATCTGCATCATTTACATCTTGAAAATCATCTTTAGAAATATCATCTCTTTGAACAAGAATGAGTTCTTCAATTTTTGAGTCTTCATCATCACCTGTACTCATTATCTTTCTTGACACATCAAAGAACACATGCACACTTTCTTTGACACAAAATTTTTTTGCTGAAAACTCTATATGCTTTGCTTGTTTGGGAATAGCCCATAAAAAATGCTTCAAAACTTTTGGATTCAAGTTTTCCTAAATCATTCTTCCCATTGTTTAGAACAAAGCTACAGATCAGCTCAGCTAGGGCCGCTTTAGGCGTCCCTAGATGGAGGATTTCTTCATGGCTTCCTATAGAAATTTGTTGGATCAGAATGGTTATTAGAATTTGAAAATGAAGAAAATTTTATCTACAACAAAGTGAAGAGGGGAAACTAGAGTGATGAAAATAAAAAAAGTTTGTATAGATTTATATTGTGAAATTGGTAAATTCCTTGTTAAGTTTGGAACCGGCTATAGCAGGTAACTGGTTAAGATAATAATATTCAAATCAATTTTTTGTGGGCGAATGGTCCCGTAGAGGTTGAAAGGCCAACAATGACAGCTATGAATTCACCTCCAAATTGTTGTAGTGATGCACCTAAATGCTATGAAGTAGTAAATCTTAGGCTTTCTATATAACACAAGATCATATAAGGTCTTATTTAAGAGTGATCTAATAAATAACCTATTTGTTACATAGAAAACAGAAATTACAGCTTCAGCCTAAAAAGTCTTTGGAAACCCAATTTCAATTAGCATGGTCCTGGCAATATTTATGAGGGTTCTATTGTTTATTTTAACTACTCCATTTTGCTGAGAAATTTGTGGAGCAGAGAAGTTATGACTAATTACATTGTTAGCACAGAATCCTGCAACTTGGGAGTTCTTAAATTCAGTTTTATGATCAAATCTTACTTGAGCAATTTTACAATTCAACTTTATTTGGATTTGCTTGGCAAAAGTAATCAGAACCTCATAGGTTTCATCCTTTGTTCTTAAGAACAATGTCAAGGCAAACCTTGAGTAGTCATCCATAATCATAAACACATACTTCTTTTCTCCTCTACTTTGGACTTTGACAGGTCCACATAGATTCATATGCAGCATTTCTAGGGTCTAGACATACTCGCCTGCTTCTTTAGCTTATAGGAAGACTTGGTTTGCTTTCCTTTAACACAGGAATTACAAACTTGTTTCAAGAAATTTCAGATTTGACATGCCATAGACCAGATCCCTTGAAATGAACTTGTTTAGCAAAGAGGAACATACATGTCCTAGCCTTCTATGCCTTAATTCAATATCTTCACTTTGAACACTTAAGAAAGTTAGTTCCCTAAAAACCACAAACTCCAAATCAGGAACATATGTATTTTTTATTCTCTTGGATTTGAGGATAACTTTCCTAGATTTCAAGCTTGACACAGTACATCCATCTGCTGAAAATTGACCTCATTGCCTTTGTCACAAATTTGAGAAACTCTTAGAAAACTGTACTTGAGGCCCTTCACATAGTACACATCTTCTATTGCTTGATCAAATGATTTTCTAATAATTCTCACACCATGACTATGGCCATTTTTATTATTTCCAAAGGAGACACCTCGACCATGAAGTGTCTTGTAGACCCTGTCATATGCTTTGAACATCCAGTATCTATAAACCAGTTTTGTCTACATTTCTCTCATCCTACCTTATTTTCTTATTTATATTGGGTGTTTTCCATGAGGAAAAAAAGGAATCATTGGTAACTTCATGTTTCTCTATTTTTGCATTGAACAATCCTTAATGAAATGCTCAGGACTTTCACATTTGTGACAAACTTCAACATTTCCACATTTTTTGCAGCTACTTTCTCTTTTTTGAAACTGACCACTTTTCTTCATAGCTCTAACAATTTTTTTTGCCAAAGAGTCAACATTAGTGTCTTCTTCACTTGAATCAAATTTTAAAGCTGTCAGTACCAAAGATTTTTCCTTTTTGCTTTCTCTTTCTCTTGTCCTTGCTGATTCTTAAGCTCATGAGTCTTTAGATTACCAATGAGTTCATCCATAGAGAACGTCTTCAGGTATGCCTCAGTAATATCATCTATTATGAATGAAGTGAATTTTGTATGCATTTCTTCAATTGTCTCTCCTTATTTCTTGATGAAGGTTTCATACTGAGTAGTCAGCATGTCAACTTTAGAATCCTTCACATTAGTTGTTCCCTCGTGAGCTATCTTCAGGAAATCCTAGATTTTTTGAGCATTTTCACAAGAAGAAATCATGTTATACTTATCATACCTATGCCACAGATAAGCACTTTCTTTTCCTTGTAACTTTTTTCAACTTTCTTTCAATCTTCATCATCAAAATCTTTCCTGGTTTTTACAACCATCCTTGTTACGCATCCTTCTTTGACCTCTTTAACAGGAACATAAGGACTATCAAGTATTATATCCATCAGCTCATTATCCTCAGCCATAATAAAATTAAACATTCTAGTTTTCCACCACCCATAATATTGCCCACTAAATAGTGGAGGTCTAGTAGTAGATTGTCCTTCTTCTAGATTAGGTATAGCAATCATGATCAATAAATAACTCTAGGTATGAATATTTTAGACTGACCTTGCTTAGATACCAATTGTTAAAACGTGGAAGGTTGCACCACACTATGAGTGACCATGTCACTTAAAGTCAATCACAGGCAATAACACAGTAATGTTGTAAGTAAGCTGAAACTTTGTAGAAATTTAAAACACAATAATTTAATGTTGAAACCTCCTTGTTCAAGGGAGAAAAAATCATGACTTGTTGTCATAAGCACTTCAACAATCCACTATAATCAACCTCTTGATAACAGACTCCAGTGAACCTAACTCTAGACTTCGCCTGCTTGTAATAACTCTACTAAAAGTCTAACTTGACAACTCTACAAAGAACACACCTCAATACTGAATAAATCTAACCAATATTGAACTCGGATAGCTCAATCTAAGCACTCTGAAGACAAACAGGGAAAATATTACTCTTATAACTTGAGTAATTCGATTACAAATCAAGAATCGACTTAAGAACACAAACACTCTCTCAACATGCAAAGAATGGAACTCGAGAACTATTGCAAAATTGAGCTTTCGCCTCTTTCACTCTTTGAATAATCAAGATTATGAAAACCATAAAATTTAGAAGCATTCTTTTCCTTTTATAGTGAAATAATGATTAAGGTACAAATATGATTGGGTCAAGTGTCCTTACACACATCTTACTAGCATAGTTTGTTATACTAGACGACAAAATTGTCCAGGCCATGCGACAACTATATAATTCCATGAAAAGTAAGGAGCCTAGTCCCTTGTTGTCTGCTGATCTTCATCAAAACTAAATATAGCAAAAGTGAACTTCAAAGCCAAATGTATGAGAGCCAGTTTTCAAATTAGTACTTGATTTTATATTTTTCATTTAGAAACGCCATACTGTTTCCATTTTAGCATACCTTGAGAATCTTTTGGCTAGAAATATTTTTATGACTTTTAATCCACAACGTTATAGATCCCAAATAACTATATCTCGACATAATTAGTAGAGTTCACTCCTTACCATTTTAATTTATGTGGCATTATTCGATTTTGTATTGCATGACTATAAATTATTTAGTAAAGGATAAAAATAAAATTTTAAAGTTAGATTGTTCTTTTTTGAAATAAATTAAAAAGAATAATATGTCACATAAACTAAATAGAAAGAATTACTTTTATAAAATCTGAGATTTATGATTTGATTTGGGGTTCTAATCTTTTTATGTTATTAAGTTTTAAATTAATATTTTTATATATATTTTATGAATATTTTTAATGCAAATTTACAATTTGAATTAATGTTATTAAATTCGGCAGTACCTATTGCAAGACTATTGTATAAAAAGTATTTATGGGTAACTGTCTATATTAATACATTTCCTAAATTGAATGTTATGTTTGGGGTAGAGCTGTCAAAATGGGCTAGGTCCATAAGGCAGGACCAACCCAACCTTTTAATTAAGTGAGGTTGGGCTAAGTTTTTTTAGACTATTTAGAAACGAGGATTATAAGCCCGACCTCACATGACCCATCAACCTCAGAGTCCTAATCCGTCAGCCTTAGAGGCCAGCCCATGGACTGGGACATTAAAAATAGTTATAAGATATTTTTATGTTGGTCATTTATTTAATAGGAATTAGAATTTTGTAAATATTTTCTATCTAGATACTTATCTTTTTATCCATCCTTTGATTGATATTAATATTTAGAAATTTCTTATTGTGTGTTTGAAATGGCTGGTAATCTGCTTTTAGTTGTCAACTTCAAAAGTTTATTTTACTTGTGATTGTTTATTAGTTATTTTCTTTGCTTAATGCCATAATCCCTTATTTAAATATAGGCTCTCCTCTATTATAGTTTTGCTGCTTCTATGTAAATACTTTGTGTACATCTATATTTATTATCTTAACCATATTAGAATTTTCCTATGAAATTTGTAGCTAATCATCATTTCTTTGATTATTATAGTAATTTCCATAAGGACAAGCAATAATTTATATTTGGGGGGGAGAGTTTATAAATAGTCAATTTGACGACTGGCTAGCACCTTTTAAGCCTAAATTAACCTATTTTTCATTGATTTGATGTTAATCTCCAACTTAATGCTTATTTGTGTAGGCAAAAGTTTAAAAGTGAAGATGAGCAAGTCATTCAAGTCAACAAGAGTTCAAATGTGAAAGAAATGAGTCATCTATTTTGTATTCGCTTTGCATCTTCTTTGGATCTGATTTCCATCTACTTTCTACCTGCTCTCCATCTTCTATGGATCTGCTCAAGCCGATAAAGATCAAGGTGTCATTTTTGTAACCTTTGGAAAATGTAGAATTGGAGCTTAAAATAGGATTTTTAGCTCATTTTCAAGAATCATCACTTATTTATTCATCTTAGAAGAATAGTAATAGTCTTGAGTGAAGAATACATGTGAGTGATTCCCAAAGATGAATTAATGATTTTTTGTTGAAGATTTATTGAAAATAAAAGCTTGGAAATACATTTTATTTATTTCTCATGGATGAAATCAATGATAATTTTTGTATATCTCTACCCTTTTTCTATGAGTAGCTAATTCTAAATAATGGGGTTATGCTTGGATAGGTTGTGGTTAATGAATGGGTGTTAATTATTTATCTTTTTAATTAGTTATTTTTGGTGGTAGTTTATTTTATTCTATGGTTTAATTAAGAGTTGTGGGTTGCAAACCCTAATCACCCTTAAACCCATGTCATCCTTAAAAGAGAGAATATGTATGAGGAATAAATACAACCAATAATTTGAATCATTTCATTTAATAATGTATCTTAGACATAAAGATGTTAATTGAGGCAATAGATGTTTAAAATTGTCACACTTGTGAGGTGTTCGGAAGAACCCATTTGTGAAATTTGGTTTCATAATTGAAAGATTGACATCAATACCTTAAAGTCTAGCCTACCTATGACTCTTAGCTAAATTTGAATAAATAGTCAAGTACCCATGAATGAACCCATACCTAGAATTGCATAACCCCAAGGCCTATTCTCAAATGAATTCACTCTTAGCATTATTCAATGTCAAGATAGTACTCTAAAAGCGAAGTAGTTGTCATTATAAACACGTTTAAACTAATTCCTCCATTTTACATTTATGTTGTTTCATTCACATTATAGGTCTCCTTTTAGTAGACCATCAACACTCTTGAGCTTTAAATTTCGTGTTATTACTCCTTGTGGATTTCACCCCAACCTAAGTTGGATTATTGTATAGACAACCACTACAAAAAATAGGTTTAATTGTAGGGGTTTATTTTTCTGAGATTATTTTAACCCCTACAAAATTATATTAAATGCGAAGGCGAAATAGACTGTCGCTAAAAGTTTTAGATTTGTGGGGGTTTTAACCCCTCCTATCCATTTAAAAAAATACCGCGACCCAATTTCTTAGTACCTCGTTTCTTTTAATTGGCCAAATGTTTTCCCCCTTCCCCCCCCCCCCCCCACCAACCCCACTTCTCTCAGTTTTTTTCAAAAATCCTACAATGGTTTAACGAGATTGCTTGAATTGCTCAGATCCATTTTCTTCAAACCTTGTCGAGATTTCTTGAATTGCTCAAATTTTTAGCTTATCGAGATTATAGAAGCCCAAATTTCTAATGATTTCTACTCAAAACCAAATTTCTGTTGATTTCCCCATATTTCTGTGAACTCTAATTTTGATTTCTTCTTTGAAATTTCTACTGATTTCACCTTGTAAGCGAACTCTAATTTTATTCTTTAATCTTGCATGTGGATCTTGAGCTTAATTTTTGACTAATTTTGGTGTGGGTTGCAGAAACAAGGACCATTTTTCATTATGTCAAGTATAATCTGCCTATCTCAGGTAAAAATTCTGCCTATTTTATAGATGTATTCTAATTTATTATTACAGAATCTGCTAAGTGAATTCCTTAGTAGTTCTGTGCTAACACAATTATAGAAGGCAAAATTTGTGATTTGTTTCTAGTTTCTAGAAGAACACCCAATTCCCTGGTCATCCGTTTCTAGTTTATCTTTTTCCTCCCATCATTATTATTATAATTAATTTGGGTAACAAGATGCTAGAAGAACACCCAATTCCCTGGTCATCCGTTTCTAGTTTATCTTTTTCCTCCCATCATTATTATTATAATTAATTTGGGTAACAAGATGAGATAAGGCTTAAGTATATGGATCAATAACATTAGTATATACTTGGTTTTTTTTTCATGTATGATAGTTGTGTTGTGAATGTCCATTGTTTTAGCAGTTATGATTAACTAGTGTGTGTTATCTATGGCATATGTGAGTTTAATGGTCAGCATCCTCTTGCCCCTTATTATAGCATCCAACATGTTCTCATTAACAGACATTTTTGAGCTTATATCATTATTTTCCAAGCCTATTTTCAAACTTTGCATGGAGATTGTTATAATACAAAGAGAAGTTCCTTTCCCATGATCATTCCTAACACCAATAATATCTTTTCCTTGTGATCCACAACTTATTGCCTCGATAGTTTGCATTTATTTTGAATCTTCTACGTTTATTACATTGTAATATTTCATGTTAAAACCAAAAATTTTACTTCCTTTTCATTCATTTTGATGCTGCACCTTAGTTGCCTCAGCTTTTTTTTTTCAAGTTCTACAAATTTTTTATAGTTTCTACACCTCTTCTCCTCCCGACCATTGAATTTTTTACAATAAGATGTCCAGTAATACTGTTTATCCCTTGGTGCCTCTGGTTCTTTGAGAAAAGAACATGATTCTCTACTATTAGCCATGTCCCAAACTGTTCCTTTTTTATAGTACCTAATTGTAAGTCCTTGGTTATTTGTATACAGGTTTTATTTCCTAGGAGACCACAATAATAGCAGACATAAGGTAAATTTTCATATCTTAGTTCAACCGATGTATTTTTTGAGTCTAACTTAATGAATTCTAGGTAGAGGCTTGGTAATATCCAACTTTTACCCTCATATATTGTCCTGTGTTGCTTCTATTTTTAAGGATTACAATATTAATGGTACCTCCCAACGCATTTCTTATTTTGTACCCAACATCCTTTGAAATCCAATGTAAAGGAATGTTCAATACATGAGCCCACATATTATATACATTAAAAACCAGAGAATTACTCTTCAACCTTGATTCCTAAGGATGGATATGAAAGAGAAATCTATCATATAGCCATGGTATACCAAAACAGTACTTTATTCATACTATTTCATACCAAAGCAAACTTATATTATAGCATGTTAATTACTTCTTGCTATACCTTCAAACTATAAAACTTACATTTTAGTTTTCACTTATCATTTAAATGCCAATGGTCTATATGGTAGTGAAAAAAATTGTGTCCTCTTAATTTCTCTTTCACATCACGATAGGAATCATGTAATAACATCAAATTGCTTAACATTTCTCTTTCCACTAATTTAGTGTGTTCCTTCATGAGAATTAGTTAAATTCCATAAGCACTATTACCAAACTGATCTTTTTTTGTTCCAAAGTGAAACGTTATAAAAGAATTGGGTAGAATACCTATCGCGGTTACAATTGTTAGAGGGAGACTTAGAAATTTAACCTGAATACACTAGCCATAAATAAAAAAAGGGTGTTGAATGCATATCGTAATGCCATTCTCAGCCGCAAATCTAACAAAGCACATGCAAGTGGCAGATACATGGTGACTTGAGGTTTTTCTTTTCATTTTCCGCTCGTGTTTTTGGTAGTTAGAAGTCTGATTTTAAACTTTTCGAGAAGTTCATACAGGTAGTCAATATAACTTAACATCTGAGCTACAAGTATCTTGCATGGATTGATCCTCTTCATAAGTTCTTATATACATGGAACAATTATATAAATGAGGTAGCTGGGAAGTCCTATCAAGAAAATCCATCAATCACTATTCGACATCCCCACCAGTCACGAGGCCTCGCATATCTTCTCTAAAAATGGAGCTTTCATCTTCAATCCCTGTTAACTAGTCATGACGCCATCTGTTTCACGGAGAAAATTTCTCATTAGCCTCAAGGAATAGGTAACCATCCCAACACCTATGATGTTAACCTTAGCCTTAAAAAAATATGAATATGTGTTGGTCTCTTCTTTCGTTATTAAAGTCCATAATAAGGACTACTATATGCCACCCTAAAACTTAATCAATATTTGCAAAGTACCTATTGAAAATATAGTTATTTCTGTTTTATTTATCGAAAATACTACTAATTTTATTGTATCTTCAATATTTTTTATATTTTCTAACTTTTTGTATGGGGGGTGCGCGGATTTAATATATCTAATAGATTTAGTAGGTTTCTAGTGAATCTATTTTTATTAGTGCGTGGATATTTTTTAAATTTTGTTTCAATATCTTTTAATAATTTACTTTTTTCGTAAGATATATTCATTAATTATTTTATGCTGTAGTAATTGCAGAGTTACAAATTCTTGTATAATAATTTATCCTATCTGTGCTATAATGTATATCTAATTCTAGA